>NC_071979.1:705517-723004 GCF_026283585.1 Hylaeus volcanicus
AAAAAGGAGACCATCCTCTACCCCAGACAGTACAACCCAGCCACCGGAGGCCCAACCCTGAAGGGCCGAAGCACACAAACCAAGAAAACAAAACAAGCAATATCAGGAACGCAGACAGAAGAACCACCAGCAAAAAAGAGACCATCAGCACCCTGGTGGCACATCGCAGTTTTAACGGATAAAAACGTTAGATACTTCACTCCAGGTGAAGGATTCGGAAAGACACCGAAGAAATGCAAAAGATAAACACACACCTACCACTGCAGGACTGCCGCTGCATCACCCTGAAAGCGGTCGACTTCCATGAAGTGTGGGTGGTTGAGGAGACAGGCCGTGAGGCGTGGACAAACTTCCTCATACGTTACAACCACCACATGGAGTCGAGGAAACATACACTTCTACCTACCACCGCCAGCCTAAAACCAGGAAGACTCGTGGCGGTCAACATCGGCAGCAGATGGCAACGCGCAGTCCTCCAGGAGGTAGCGGGCACCTGTTACAAGGTATTCCTGGGGGACTACGGCGAAGAAAAAGCCGTCACCAAAGTATGGAGCCTCCCGCCGCGTTTCTGTGACCTGCCGTGGCAGGCCATAAAAATACGCATCCGAGGCATCGAACCACATGCAGCAACATCAAAAGCCGTGGCGGCGGCGGTAATGGACAACAGGAGGGGAAAAATCGCCAATCTCGGTGCAGCCAGGGATGGTCTCGTGGCAGACCTCTTGTTGGACCGTCAACCAGGACAACCACCCGTCGACATGGCAAAACATTGGCTTGCCACTAACTACGCGGTGGCAGCCATCACACCAACCGGACTCTGAAGACATCACACCCACCGGACATCAACATCCAATAGAGATAAGTACACAAACAACACTACACTACACCCGACACTATCACATATGCGTAACAACTCGCTTCTAAGGTGAAAGCATCACGCGAACCGCGATGTTTCATCTTGGGGGGGAGATGTTACGTATACAGAAACTCTCCGTTTTTAGAAGCTCGCGTTTATTAATCTTATTTTATCTACCCTTCTGGAATTTGGAGCTCGGTCTCACGGGAGTGCATCCTGCAGCTGCATCCACTTTATATCATCTTTGACTCGCGTTGCGTGGGATAGTTTCTAATCTACCCTTTTCCCAGGGCACACAGCTGCCGACCTCAGAGCAACGAAAATCCTAACCGTCAAATTTCCTAATATGGAAATCACTGACGGTTCCCCACCAACATTTAGGGGTATATAAACCCATGATTTTCGTTGCTTGGGGGCTAGTACGAAAGAGTTACTCGTTAGAGACACATTGATCGTCTGTAGAGTAGTACTCTAGTGAGATCGGGCTTCAGTTCCTTTCGATCATCGTTACCATATAGATCCGCGAAGACGGTCTTAAAATCTATTACGGCCATAAAAGTACTCTCGACCTCCGCATCGCCAGTGCCTCAACACCGCGCAACACTTAGGTAATCTTAACTTCATACACTAACCGCGACAACACGACACTGCACACTTGTAATTAGTATAGTTATTTTTGAATATATACTCTTTGTGTAAACTTAAAAGTCTGTAGGATCAATCATCAAACCTTTACTTTGAAATCACCAATCCTAGCCAGTGTAATGATCCCACAACATAATAACTTTACCGCTCGAGTTATTATTCTATTAAATTAACAAGTTGCGAAGCTTTATTAACGACGCGTGTTACATCTTAACGATACGATTTAGTCATTGTGTACTCAACCCGAACTTCTAAACATAACCTACCCTGCGGTTACCCTTTACTGGGAGATATCGATTCCTGGTAGCTATCTGACTTCGCGTCAGAGGCGTCTGCGTTTGTCTCCAATAACCAAGACAACCAAACACCTTAACCTACGGTTACCCTTCACTGGGAGATACCGATTCCTGCAACTGTCTGACTTCGCGTCAGAGTCATCTGCATTATCTACTCTATCCTCAAATCTTCGGCTCCATTGATACATACTAATTAATCGTATCGATGCAATTCTCGAATCCACCCCACTCGCAGGGCTCACACGCGCGTCACTATCGCCCTGGCTCGTAACACCCTATAAAGTTTGTTTTTGCAAAAGAAACAGTTGATGTTGTAATAAGTGAAGTACAAAAGGTCGAAGAACAAATTGATAATCTGACTCCCACTATAGTAACTGTTGGCCAAAGGGAATTTACATGCAAGCCAAACATGATACTTTGTATGATTGACGGAAAAATTTGTAATTTCATATTCGATTGCTTGTCAACGCAAAGATGTTATCTATGCGGAGCCCAACCTAGCGAAATGAATAACCCTCATGTACTATCTCAGAAAAATGTAAATCAGAATTTTTTGACTTTTGGTCTTTTACCCCTGCATTCATGGATACGGTTTTTTGAATGTATTCTCCACATCTCATACAGATTAGATATCCAAAAGTGGCAGGTAAGGGGCAAAGAAAACAAAGCAAAAATGGAAGAGAAAAAAAAGCAAGTCCAAGAAAAATTTCGTAGCCAGCTCGGCTTACTGGTAGACATGCCCAAGCAACAATCAGGAAACACTAATGATGGCAATACTGCTCGTAAGTTTTTCAGAAATGCTGAAAAATCTTCGGAAATAACTGGGGTAAATGTAGACTTGATAAAGAAATTTCATGTAATTTTAGAAGTTCTAAATTGTGAAAGTCCAGAATTTTTACCAACACTGGCCTTGTTCATCGATTGTTAATTACATCTGACCCCTACGTCACTAGTCTTCGTGCTTGTCCCAAAACTAAACATTCGAAGATATTGCCAGAAGTCTTAGAAATGTTAATGGAGCCTGTTGTGAAATCTGTTCACTCTAACAGCAGCAGCAGTATTGATACAGATGATTAATTAAGTTTTTCCTTTCTTTTTTTTTGTTTTGACTGCGCTTTGCGTACCTTGTTACATGTTTTTATTTTTTGAAACCAAAAAACGTTCGGTTAGTTCTTTAAAGTTTTCTGTGAGTTGACCTGGCTGCATTAGAAGCCAAGAGAATATATGTTTTTGTACATTTGACGGCAACACTTGCCAAAAATATGTACGTACTAAAAATAATGTTTTTTTTTTCTAAACAATAAACAACATATAAAACTTTTAAAACCTCTTATTGTTTATTTGAACGTTTATCTTGATCAAAACAACAATTAGAATCGGCTAAATGTAATTTTATTTTCTTCAGTGAATAAAGTTCCCCTAGATTGCCGAAATCTCACACTGTGCGGTGCGTCCGAGAGTGAACCGAGGGCGAAGGGAGTGTGGGGAGGGGGGAACCGAGGGCAAGGGCACGAGTGGTGGGGGGTCGGTAGTTATTACCTACGGTCGGTAAGGTAGAGGGGGACACCACCGGTCGGTAATTATCAGAGATCGGTAAAAAAAAGAAGAAGAAGAACATCAATTGTTCGACGTTTGGTAAGTATTATTATCGTTATCAGAGATCGGTAAAAAAGAAAAACGCAAATGGTATATGTAACGTAATAAGCGCGCACGCCGTAAGGGAGGGGAACCGTCCTCTTCGCGCGCAGGAGTGGGGGCGTTGTTGCGGGCTTTACGGGTTCCCTCTATCTCGCGCCCGAGTATTTTCTTCCTCGCACTCATGCCCCGTGCAACATATAATATTACATTACAATCTTTGACGCAGCCATCGGTAGGAACTGTGTGTGGAGCTAGCAGAGCGCCTGTGGAGTGTGACGCCGCAGGCGATAGAGTGACTTCATTTTATATCTTAAATTCCTATAACTTTGTTTCAAATATATATATTTTGTAATTATAAAAGAAGAGTAGGCTTCATTCAACCTCGATCCAACAGGAACGTCTCGCGACGATGGCCTCGAGCAGAAAATCCAAAAACGCAAAGTTTGCAAATTACAATCCGGCAGCAAATATTTCATTTGCCCGATACAATTGCTCGAGAACTAGATATTAAAGAAACGGAAGAGGTGACATCATTTGTTAGCGATGATGGCCTCGAGCAGAAGATCCAAAAACGCAAAGTTTGCAAATTACAATCCGGCAGCAAATCTTTTATTTGCGCAATAGAATTTCTCAAGGACTAGATATTAAAGAAACGGTAGAGGTGACACCATTCGTTGGCGATGAGAATATTGGAAAACGTGCGAAGGAAACATTACACCGGATGAGAATATGATATGGGAGGAAATGCGATAGAAAGAAAGACACATGTATCCAAGCTATTTTTTTTATTGGTAACTGTATTCCAACATTACATCTAAACCTAATGCTAACAATTCAGAGTCAATCAATGAATGACGCTCAAAATTTTCATGTTCAACAATTGCCTTTGCATAATCCTTAATTTCAACATTTTGTATTATTTCTATAAACTTGTTGTACTTAGATTCTACCAGGTACAAGTTTTCAGACAGCCAACTGTACATGTGATCGATACAATATTCGAAAGCGAACAACTTTTGTACAGTTTTTTCACTCATGAACATAGAGACGGTAGAATTTGAGAGTTTTGCGAGTTTTACGTCGTTTAGATGTCGGAATTTAACTGTTACATCCTTAATGCTTATCGCCTCGCTCGAGATTCCCGATGTATCAGCAAAAATTTGCAGAATGTTATGCCTCTTTCGTAGGAGATCTTTCCACGTATGCTCGAACGACAATGCATGTTTCGCGTGGTCAGTAGTAGCTGCTCTGCATCCAGCCGAAAGGAACGCATGTCGGGCATCGGTATATCCTGATTATTCAACGGTGTTGAATATCCAGGATATCGAATTTCCAATGACATTGAACCAAATTAAAAAGTTTGAACACGCCAACAGCATCTCCATCAACGTCTACACCACTGAAGAAAAGAAGGTTCTACCGATACGGCTCGCCACACGGAAGATGGAGAGACATGTCAATTTGCTGTATTTGGAAGGAGCAAACGGCGTGGGAGATTTCGCGTGGATCAAAAACTTGTCTCGCCTCGTGAGCTAACAATTGAGTAAAAAGAATCATCGAAAATACTTTTGCGATAGGTATGTATATAATAATACTTTTCTTCTTTTTTAAATATGTTATGTTTAAACAAAATTTATGTCTTTTTATTGCAGATGCTTGCACTACTTTAGTTCGAGTGAAAAGCTGGAAGCTCACACCGTAGATTGCGAGAGATTAAGGAATGCGCAATCGTATTACCAGATGATATAAGCAAGTGGCTCCGGTTCGACAACTACATCCGGAAAGAGCGACTTCCATTTGTGGTGTACGCCGACCTCGAGTGCATTCTGGAGACAACTGATCGAGAAGCACCAAGATCCACATACCAGCATCATAAAGTATTTAGTATTGCATATTATGTTCAATGCGTGTACGATTCGTCCTTGTCGGTGTACCAATGTCGTCGTGATGCGAATAGTGTTTCCTGGTTCGTCGAAGAATTACAGAATTTGGCACATTTTGTTAAATCAATTCTATCAAATAACATACAAATGGATGATTTAACGAGCGAACAGCAGGAGGCATTTCGCAACGCGACGCATTGTCACATTTGCGAAAAACCGTTTGGAGAAAACGATACGAGGGTTCGCCATCATTGCCATCTAACCGGTCGGTACAGAGGTCCCGCGCACTCCAATTGTAATCTAAATTATAAAAACTGTTTTTGCATTCCCATAGTTTTTCATAATTTGTCCGGTTACGATTCGCATTTTATTATCGAAGAAATAGCTACAGCTTTCGAGGGTGTCGTCAGTGTATTGCCGATAACAAAAGAAAAGTACATCTCGTTCACAAAAAGTGTCGAATGGACTGTCGCGAAATTCTATAAAATTGAGATTCATCGATTCATACAAATTCTTGAGTACCAGTCTCGATAAATTAGCGTCTTTCTTAGATAAAAGCAAATTAAGAATTTTACGAACCGAGTTTCAAAATTTGTCTACCGAAGATTTCGAATTATTGACGCGAAAGGGTATTTTTCCGTACGAGTACATTGACTGTGCCGAAAAGTTGGAGCAATCATGTTTGCCATCGCGCGAATCATTTTACAGTTCCTTGACGGGTGATACAGTATCGGAGAACGAGTACGCGCACGCCGAGAACGTGTGGACACGGTTTTCCATTCAAACGCTGGGCGAGTATAGCGATTTGTATTTGAAAACAGATGTCTTGCTGTTGGCCGATATTTTTGAAAATTTTCGTGAAAGCTGTATCATGTACCATGCTGAAGCATACAAAAGTTAATTTCGAATTACTAACAGATATCGACATGGTCCTGTTTATTGAACGCGGTATACGCGGCGGATTAAGTCAATGTTCAGGTAGATACACGAAAGCCAATAATAAGTACATGCAATCGTACGATCCATCGAATGCATCGTCGTACTTGATGTACTTTGATGTGAATAATCTGTATGGGTGGGCAATGTGTTAACCATTGCCATATGCAGAATTTCGATGGGTCGACAACGTCGCAAACTTTGACGTGTCTTCAATTGCTGCCAATTCGCCCACGGGTTATATTCTAGAGGTTGATCTAGAATATCCGCAACGTTTACATGACATTCACGCGGACCTGCCGTTCTGTCTCACACGTGCCAAACCACCTGGCAAAAGAGAGGACAAGTTGCTCGCAACTCTATACGATAAGCAGCGCTACGTTATTCACTATCGTAACCTGCAGCAATGCACGCGACATGGTATTCGTGTTACAAAGATACACCGCGTCCTCCAATTCGCACAATCACCCTGGCTCCGCGATTACATCGAATTAAATACAAAGTTTAGAACTCTCGCTACAAACGATTTTGAAAATAATTTGTATAAATTGATAAACAATGCGGTATTTGGCAAAACTGTGGAGAATGTACGCAATCACGTCGATGTAAAATTAGTAACAAAATGGGAAGGGAGATATGGTGCGGAGACAATGATCGCAAAACCAAATTTCCACAGCCGTAGCGTATTTTCGGAAAACTTAGTTGCCATCGAACTGCGAAAGCTTACGGTGAAGTTCAACAAACCAATCTATGTGGGTGTGTGTATACTAGATATATCTAAAGTTTGTTTGTATGAATTCCATCACGATTACATGTTACCCACACATAGCGATAAATGTAAACTTATGTACACCGATACGGATAGTTTAATTTACCACATCGAGTGCGAGAATATTTATGATACTATAAAACGCGATATTAATCTATTTGATACCAGCGATTATCCGGTAGAGAACATTTACGATATACCGCTCGTAAACAAAAAAAGTCCCCGGTTTGATGAAGGACGAAGACAATGGGGCCATAATGACAGAATTTGTTGGACTCAGAGCGAAAATGTATGCACTGCGTGTAGATGGTAAAATAGATACGAAAAAGGCGAAAGGTGTAAAAAGTAACGTTGTTTCCAGGATAACTTTTGACGACTACACGCGGTGCCTACGAAACGAAATTGAAATGATTCGTAATCAGACATGTATAAGATCAAAATTACACATAGTATACACAATGGCGGAATCAAAAATCGCTCTGAGTGCGTACGACGATAAGCGGTATATCGTACCCGACTCAACGAATACATTGCCGTGGGATCATTATAAAATACCGCTTTAGATATATCAGTATATGTATTTTGTAAATCATTTTTACCTCGATTTTAATAGATGTATATATTTAATTGTAAATAAAAAACACTGTAATGTAACTAATGATGCTAGTATATGTATAAAACTGAATATTTAATTTTAAAAAATGTTAATTTTTTACAATACATTATCTTTATTTATCCACGATTTGTGTGCACTATTCAATCCTAACCATTTCACGTACACCTTATTCCCTTTCCGACGTAACATTTTTTCCACAAGGTATACATCAGCGTCGGCAACGCGTTGGAACTCGTGTTCGTAGCATCCTCCAACAATTGGTTTTCCATAAACATGTTTCAGCAGATACGTTGCGGGATTAGTTTTCTGAACCTTGGCGATCGTAAATATTTCAGTACCCCAATTAGGTGTGTAATCTTTTTCAAAAATTGTTTTGAATTTGCTTACACGTACCGCATCTCCCACTCTGAATCGTGCGGGAGCGACAATCTTTACGTGATTATATACCGTTGTTAAGAGCTTCGAGGCGTTTGTTGGTGTAACGTCAATTGGTCGCATGCCGATAGTTCGATGCTTACGCGCGTTGTAATTTGATACGAGTTGCTGCAGCGAGTCGATCCATTTATAGTTTCCATTAAGCGTAAACGGTTTCCACATGTCGTTTTTGAGCGTACGATTGAACTGCTCGACGACTGACGCTTTCATCACTGAATACGTTGAATAATGATTTATGTTGTATTTTGACAAAAGTTTTTGCATATTTGCGTTGTAAAATTCCTTTCCTTTGTCGGTTTGCAAATTTTTCGGATACCTTCCACTGTTTCGGATTATCTTTCCGATCGCTGTAGAACTTTCATTTCCACTTTTGGTTTTGAGAGGTATATCCCATGCATGCTTACTCAACACATCGATAACAGTGCGTATCTAATGGAAGCCTCTGTTATACCGCGCGTAAGGTCGCATCTCGACCACGTCCGCTTGCCATAAGTCGTCGTATCCATGTACTATGACGCGTCTTCGGGGAAAATTTCTTCTCGCCGGAGCATGCAATTCTTCCACGAGACACCGTTTCTTGGTACTGGGAGTTTTCTTCGCAGCCATGTATGACTCGACACTGTCGCAAAGACTTGACGTACACGTCTTATCAAACATTAAATCGGTGCTCAACGTTGGAAATGCTCGAAAGCAAACGACCGTTTACGACCACCCGCCGGCAGATACTCCAAAGGGATAATATGCGTGACCGTAGTTAATATTAGTTCCTTAATATTCATCCAAGTTTTTATGCTTTTTTTGTACTATCTTGATGAAAATATATGCAATATATTGGCGAGATTTTTCTGATAAAAATAATATCAAACACGACGCAATTCAGACAATTTTGAGCTTCGCTTATATTAAGTAATAGATTTTGTTACAGCCTATATATATTACATATACTATTCTTCAAGAAATGTTCGTTGACCTTTTTTTTTAAGACAGTATGCTTGCCTATTAATATTTTTTAAAATACCATTTTACGTCTCTTGTCAGCTTCACGTCTTAAAAAAGTTAGCTATGTGAACCTGATACTCGACTTCTCAAAAATTCATTTGTTTATGGAAAATAATAGCATTTCGTTTGTATTTGATTGAACCATTAATAGTTTCGTTTGTACCTTCATCAATTAATAAATAAAAAAAAAAATAAAAAAAAATCACCCAGCATTCGACATTGAGATTTTTGTAATCTGTTTTTACGCGATGTACGCGAACCAGTGTTCACGCAGTGTGGACCCGGGATAAGGGCTAGATCGGTGGATCGGGTCCCTTTCGTGTGTATTTTTTTTCTCTTCTTTTTCCCTTTTTTTCCACATATATCATCGTATTATTTCACGTACACAACAATTTAAAGGAAATATAATGAGAAAATATATTTATTCGCATGATTTTTTATTACAACAAATATTATATTTATAATTGTGAACGAATAAAGGACAAAACGCATTGATTTTCATACATTTTTCTTATTTATAAAACAAAGAATAACAAAAAAATAATAAATAACGAAACATAATTGTATTTTAATTGCCAAATGCATCTTGGAGATTACAAATCGTAGGATGATACTTATCATACAAGCAGGGGAAACATAAAGTACAACGACATCGGCGACATCTTATGAAAGGCGTTTTTCCGCATCCACACTGCTTGTTTAGAATATTGATTGAAAAACAAACATCATTTACATTTAAAAAAATGTCTCTATCGTCGCACAATGAACTTGCGTACCATGCGTAACACAACATATCCTTGAATATTGGTGCAGATAGTTGATTATGAAGTAGAGCATGTATTTTTATGGCATCTTCTACTTGGTTGCTAATGGTTACCAAGTAGTTACATGCGTTTGTTATTTTCTCATGTCTATTTGTATAATTCGTAAAGCGTTGTGCAGGTTTTCTATATATTTACAATCAAATTACAAAATATTCAAAGAGTGCGGGTTACGATGTTGATGCAAGAAGAAGGCTCCATCCACAACGCGTCTGCTAAACGCGAGTTAAAAGATGCACTCGTGCATTGTATTACTCTCCTCGAAAAAGAGGATCTCATAGATACCGAATCGTCTTCCACGATTTCTGAAAATGCAATCGTGATAGGGGAAAAATTATATGAACTCATCGTGGAAATGCTAGGCGAAAATATGATAATTTCTGAGGAGGACCTTATTGAAGATGGAGAAGAGAAAGAAGATGAATACGTTGAACCCGCAGAAGATTTATCGCAGGATGATGATTTATATTACGAGCCAGAAGAAAAGAAGCCAGCAGGAGGCGAATTTATTCCTCTGGAAACAAAAATTAAAGTTGTGCAAATGGCAAATCAACACCCTCGGTGGAGTTTACATACTTTGCAAGTGAAGGGTTCAAGAAGTTTGAAAAGAAAAGATCAGTTGAAAAAGTGGGAGGAATCCATAAAAAACGGCGGGACAATTTTTGATAAGTACGGTGATATTGATTCCTGGACGAACGATCGTTTAGTAGAACCTCGCAACAATTATCATCAAGTAAGTGCACATTCGTATCAACTTTACTTCTAATTTTTTTCCTTCCACAACCGTATTTGAAAAACAAATTATGTTAATGAAATGAAACTTTAATTTTACTTTTCAGGTGGCAACAAAGAATTTGCAGCAATGGGCACTAACTGCTGCAGCCCAATTCCAATCGGAAAGTTTTATTTTTAAATCATCAGCAGCGTGGGTCGACAGATTCAAGCGCAGACACAGAATCCGCCAAAGGAAAATTACAAAATACGTCTCTCATAACGAATGCGCGACTATGGAAGAGGTACTGCAAGCCGCGAACAAATTTTAAATACAAACAAAGGCTTTAATCAAAATGCGACGAGTATCCCCCAAATACCGCGACCCGGCCATCCGCGGCATACTCGCGCAAGCGGAATCGCGAACGAAGCGACGCGCGCAGCCACGGCGGCGTTAGCGTCGCCGCGAGAGACGGGTATATTAGGCCGCACGCGGGAAGCTGACAGACAGTCCGTTCGGTGCTCCAACTTGGGAGGTCGCCTGCTATCCGGGTGCCTCCAGTTAATAGGTGATATCCCGAGTACGACGCAACGAGCTGATTCTCGCTATAGCCCTGGTGTACATTAGTCACTCTAATCGCAGGTGATTGGCGCACGAACCGCATCGTAGCTGTGGTAAAAAATGAAAGAAAAGGTATGTGTCGATGTTGGGGGTATTTATACTAGCGTGACTCAGACGTATCAGTCAGTGTGACAATGACTTTTGTACTGATCGATAGTGATACACTGTTTGATTTGATGGGACAAGCTACCGAGACATATCAGAGCCGATCCTGAGGTTCACTCTTATCGCAGGTGCTTCTTACATTACAGTCGGCCGGATCAGCGTACGCACATTGACGGACCACCGCCCATGATCAAAGACTGTTTTCTATGCATTAAAGGAGGGGAGCAGGACTTGTAAATACTGTAATAAACAAATTACCGTTTGAGCTACACGTACCAGGGTGGCCTGGGTACACGCCTGGACAAACGTTTAGCACGCGGCTAATTTTAGGTGATCGAGCACGCCAGCGCATAACTGCGAAGGACGCTACATTCGGCGAAAGGGCGACTGCTGCAGCTGTTTGGACTACGATGAAAGCTAAGACGAAGCTTGGAATGGGGCTCAAGAAGAAAAAGAGTCGTAGTAAGAAGAACAAGGGGGAGCGAACTTTACCGATAGCAAAGCGTGGCGGTATCCTCCCGTTTCTCCTACCTGCGTTATCAGGTATAGGAGCGTTAACCGGTGGTGCTGCTGGCGTGGCTAAGGCCGTGAAAGACGCCAAGTCTGCGCGA
This sequence comes from Hylaeus volcanicus, assembly GCF_026283585.1. NCBI lineage: Eukaryota > Metazoa > Arthropoda > Insecta > Hymenoptera > Colletidae > Hylaeus > Hylaeus volcanicus. The sequence continues at coordinate 717,461 of NC_071979.1, forward strand.
AAACAGCTGGAGGAAATGCAACGACATAATCGTGCTATGGAAGGCCGTGGACTTTATCTCGCACCGTACAAGCAGGGGGGAGGAGTTTCAAAGAGAAAAAAAAACGCCAAAATTAAAATGCCGGAAGGCGTAACCACCAACGTACAACTACAGCAACTGGCAAAGCGTATGCGTATTCCATATTTCAGGGGTATTTTTATGCGCAATACTTTACCAACGGATGCGTAAATTTGGATACTTTCGAGGGACCTGGTACTCATTAGGTTGCGTACGCAAAACTCGCACCATATATTTCGATAGTTTTGGCAATCTTCAACCGCCGAGGGAACTGATACAGTATTTCAAGAATGGCGTAATCGAGTATAATCACATGCCTTATCAGCACTATAATCAAAGCAATTGCGGACAGTTATGTTTGCAGTTTCTGCAGACGGTTGACAATCAATTTAAGGGCAGTCATTGCACACTTTAACTCCAGTATTCGTTTGAACATGTCGCTGACGTTAACGCTCACCGGCCAAGGTAGCATTCTCGCAGTAAGCTATTTTCCGGCCATCGATCTGAGCGATGGTGATTACGAGCTCGGTCTTACGGACTTTGAGACTTATTACACGATACCGAATGTAAATTTGTCGAATAATAAATTTTACTACGATAACGATGACAAGGAAATCATTATTCCCGAAGGATCTTACGAGCTGGATGACATTCACATGTATTTGCGACGATCGCTTTTGCAGGGTAATGAGGGGAACCCCTTGATACTTAGAGCTAACAACAATACGATGAAGAGCGAAATCAAGTGCGATTACAGCATAAATTTTACCAAACCCAATATTATTGGCTCGTTGCTGAGGTTTTCGACGAATCGGTTGCTGCAACCGCGAAAATGGCACGATTCGGATGCGCCAATCAATATAATGAACGTAAGTATTATTCGCATTGAATGCAACGTGACGGCTGCTGGTGCTTACAGCAATAACAAGAGCGTGCACACGATACACGAGTTTTCGCCTACCGTTCCACCTGGATATAAGATATCGGAAAGACCGACACAGATCAGTTACCTTCCGATCACCGCACGAAGCATTTCGGATTTGATGATTCGCGTCGTGGATCAAGACAGTCAATCATTAGATTTTCGAGGGGAGCAGATCATCGTTCGACTGCATGTACGGAGACAACGGCCGTAGTGGGAGATGCTTGTATTGTACGAAGCGGAGCAGACGACACGTGAAAACAAAGAGAAAACAATTCGATCGCCTGCGAAACTGGCTGTATCGAATATTGGCTGTCTAAAACCATTGGACGAGAAGACAATTCGATCACCTGCGATGCTGACTGCATCGAATGCTGAATTTCTGAAATCGTTGGGTTTCGTTGTACGAAATGGCTAATATCTTAAATATTGGAGGCGAATCGATCTTTGACGACAGCATCGCCAAGATTGAGACTCACACATACAACTCATACGCCAACACAACGTTTGAACACAACGATGAGATACGAATAGCTATACAACAGCAGGATTTATACACGTTACCATGCGAGAGCTTTCTATACGTTGAAGGAAGATTCAGAGTAAAGAAACCAAAGGAAGGGGTGGAAGCACACCTCGGAAACAATTGTGTCGCCTTTATGTATGATGAAATTCGATATGAACTCAATGGTGTGGAGATTGATCGCAACAGAAACGTTGGAATAACAAGCACCATCAAAAATTTTGTGTCCCTAACATTTGACAAATCGCTAATTTTACGGAATGCTGGATGGATCACACAGTCAAACATACCGATAGGTTACTTTAACTTTTGTGTACCGCTCAACATGCTGTTGGGTTTTTGCGAAGATTACAGGCGTATAGTAATCAACGCTCGTCACGAACTGATACTTATACGCGCGCGCAGTGATAATAATTGCATCGTTGGAGATTCCACGCTGGAACCGGTGGTCGAATTATTAAAGATACAGTGACGAATGCCTCACGTCGTACTGAATGATACGAATAAACTATCGTTGTTGCGAATTTTGGAAAGCGGGCAATACCTAAGCATGAGTTTTCGTTCGTGGGACCTGTACGAGTACCCTTTGTTGCAAAGTACGACTCAGTTAAAACTGCGACTCAGCTGGAGAAACCACGATACGTCATTTTTGCACTGCAGACTGGTCGAAAGAATATCATGTCTGAAGATGCGAGCATTTTCGATGCATGTAAATTGACCAACGTGAAACTTTATCTAAACTCTGACTTTTATCCATACGATGACTTGAATCTTGATTTTGATAGAAACAGATATGCTATTCTTTTTGATATGTATGCACGTTTTCGTAAAGCTTATTACGGATACGACTGTTACGAAACGCTTTGCAACACGGACAACTTTTTGTTGCATGGGCCGTTTGTAGTCATCGATTGCTCGCGACAGAACGAATAAATCAAGAGTGCCACCGTAGATGTGCGAATAGAATTTGATTGCAAAGAAAACGTGCCAGCAAATACCATCGCGTACTGTCTTATTTTGCATGATCGCGTCATCGAATACTGTCCATTGTCCAACGTTGTGCGCAAAATCACATAAACTGCAGCATCAGCAATATTTGTAATATGTAAGAGATGAACACCTCTCATTGTGGCGTAGTTTCAAAGATATCGTCACGATGGTACCAACGTTTGTTGACATACAAGGGTTCACCGACAGAATCAGGTTTATCGTAAAGGAAGTGGCGGTGTTCAGGAAACGAACCGTTCTCACCCATTACATTTTCAAAAGCCCGTATCCATGGAATTCACTATCGGCAGCCGATAAATCTCGTGCTTCTTGGATGACGACAAATCATTATGGACTGTCCTGGGAAGATGGCTTCGTTCCATACAGTATGGCGAAACGATTGATTACAACGGCAATAGTCCATGACGATGCATGGCCTATCGCATATATCAAGGGAAGCCAAAAACGTGACTGGTTGAAAAGTCTACTTGATAGAAATGCGAATATAACTATTGACACCATGGATGCTGATTACAAAGATATCGCGTGTTTGAAAAATCTTGATATTACTAATACTATGCGATGCATAAACCATGTAACGAATTGCACTTTACAAAATGTATTTAAATTATACAACTGGTGGCTGAAATACCAGAAATAAAAAATGTATCTATTTTTTTTTAAATTCTTTTTTTAAATCAATAAAAAAAAATAACTTGGATATATGTGTCTTTCTTTCTAGCGTATTTCCCCCCATATCATATTCTCATCCGGTGTAATGTTTGTCAGTCTCCTTGACAAATGCTGATGCCTACTCAACAGTTTTTGTTTCTCGCTGGAAGATCGGTTCTTGGATCCAGTATCAAATCTTTATCACACTACTCGCAAAGGATTTTATCAGCCTCCCCCGACAAATACTGATGCGTACTCAACAGTTTTTGCTTCTCGCTGGGTTGGATCTTTCGCTGTAACGTTTTCAAAGGCATTCGCAGTCTAACAGTGCTTCAAACAACAGCTAAAGTTTAGAAAATTATACAGTGTCGGAAGAAGTAATGAATTTTAAGAACGAAAGTAAGTGAAAAATACATATACAGTAGTGAGGAGTTCCTGGCGTTATCAATGTGTGAAAGTGTTGCAGAAATTTTTTAAAAATAGTAGATTATTAATAGTTGTAGCATTGGACCAACAAATGTGTCATATTGATAACGCCACGAACTCGATAGTGAAATGGATATTCCTGAATGTGCGTGCGTGAAAAGAAATATTAGAAATATCATTTCTTTTTTCTTATAGAAATGCCAGTGTACAACATGAAGCATGACATCATCTCGGAAAACGTCGAAGAATTCGACTTTGATGGGGTGCTCCCAGAGCACCACCCCGAAACATACCGATACTTGCTGGACTTGGGGTGCATGCGGGAGCTCAGAGTGGCGTTCGTCGTCCCGGAGGCGGGCTGCCCTTCCGCCGCCGAATCTGCGTGGAATGTTGGCTGGAGCTCCCACTTCAGGAGAGGGTGTTCCACCCGCAATCGGAGGCGCATCTGGCGATTCCACGGCTGCGATTTACCAATTTTAGGAGTTGCGCGCGATGCAGAAGATAATTGTACACGTGTGCATCTGCGGCGCGGTGCCTCGTCTGCATCGCGCGCCACTTCGTGTTCACGCCGTTGCACCACTTTGCATTAAGACGGGGGCAACCCGTTGATATAGTATAGTTTTTTATTTTCTTTGTATTTTCATTTTTATTTCATTTTTTTATTTACTGCTATATATATTTATCATTTTTTTATTTTCCCTATTTTTATAATAAAAAGAATATTTGTGAACATATGTTTGTGAAAATCAATGTCTACCTCCTTTATCTCCAGTATTCTCATGGCCAACGAATGATGTCACCTCTTCCGTTTTTTTAATATTTAGTCTTTGAGAGATTGTATCGCGCAAATAAAAGATTTGTTGCCGAATTATAATTTGCAAATTTTGCGTTTTTGGATCTTCTGCTCGAGGCCATCGTCGCGAGACGTTCCTACCGATGGCTGCGTCAAAGATTGTAATATAATATTATATGTTCCACGGGGCATGAGTGCGAGGAAGAAAATACTTGGGCGCGAGAGAGAGGGAACCCGCGGGGCCCGGTAAAACATCCTCACTCCTGCGCGCGAAGAGGACGGTTGCACCCACCCTTACGCGCTTATTTCGTTACATGTAAAATTTGCGTTTTTCTTTCTTACCGATCACTGATAATTACCGACCGGTGGTGTCCCCCTCTACCTTAACGACCGTAGGTAATAATTACCGACCCCCACCATTCGTGCCCTCCACACACCGCCAGTTTACCCTCCCCCGCTCCACCCGCGGAGCACCGAATTTAGAACCGGCATAGCTATACTACTAGTGATGCGTGTGTAAACTCTTCCGCGCTTTGGAAGTGTCCTCTGCGGTGCGTCCGAGAGTGATTCGTATGCAGAAGGATCCCTGCAGCGTACAGCGTGCGAGGCAGCGTACTGAATGCAGCGTACAACGTGTGAGATTGACTGCTTGCAGCGAGCGAGGTGGTAAGCGATTTGTTGCATTACGAGCGGTGGGTTGTTGAATGATCATTCGTTTAAAGTGTGCACGAATGATTCGAGTGTGGAATTGTACACACTTCGGTTGAGATTGTATTTGTAATTGTTCATGTAACAGTTTATAATTTGTGTTTTCCTCCCCCTTTTTGGTTTCAAACAAGCACTTGCTTGAATTGTTAAATTCTACCTTTGCGTTGTTGAATACCAGGCCTTTCCCCATTTGGGACTGGGGTTTTTACTGCCGGTATTCTGTCGAGTAGAATCAGTAAACGTAAATTCAACCGCCTTTTGAATAAACGGTTTCTTTGTGCCCCCCCCCCCCCCCGCTACATCGTTGTCTTTTATTTTACCATCCGCCGTTACGGCTTCGCCGATTATACCTCACCTACCTCCTCACGTTTCCATTAATGTGTTATAAGACTTATGCGTAATTCATGATATACACTGACGGACAAAATTAAAGGGACACTATTTTAAAACGTCATA
>NC_071979.1:728004-779244 GCF_026283585.1 Hylaeus volcanicus
TATGACGTTTTAAAATAGTGTCCCTTTAATTTTGTCCGTCAGTGTATGTTCACTCCAGTGATGAGACTCCAGTAGCTTGTGTCGGTCGCTACAGCGTTTAAAGTGATATTGAAGTTATCTCAGTATAAAAGCCTACAGAAATAACGTCCAAATTTGGCTACAAAAGAATTATTTAGCCGACACACAGCGAATAATTTGATGGCAGGAATTACAGCAGTATTGGCAGAGTACAAGATCTCGCCGTCTATGGTCTACAGTGTAACAATCGACAATGCTTCCAATATGGTAAAGACGGTACAGCTTTTCAATGACAACGTCAGAAGCGACGGCACAGAAAGCGATAATAAGTGCAACGAGGACATTAACATAGAAATCGACAAGGATGACCAGGACAAGGAGTGGCCGGAGGTACTTGAAAACCTACCCGATCAATTTAAGCAAGAAGAAGTATTAGGACTACGATGTGCGGCACATACCTTACAGCTGGCAGTACGCGATGTACTCGGTCAAGAGGATATTGCTAAGGTTCTCAACGAAACACGAAAAATGTGCAAAAAGTTGCGCACACCAACATCTGCAGGACTTCTTCGCACACTTGGCCAAAGCAAACCAGTGATTGACTGTCCTACACGTTGGCACTCGACTTTGGATATGGTAGATAGCATTCTCAAGTTGCGAGATGTATGTAAGGAAGTTGTTACAGAAGATAGAAATAGAGAGAAAATTCATCTATCTGACAGCGAATAGGAGACTCTAGAGCAGATTTCTTGTGCTCTGAGTCCAGCCAAAATTGCGACAAAATCACTACAGTCAGAACAATTACTTGTAGGAGATTTTCTGGCTGTATTGTTGAGATACAAGTACGGCGCCCAGAAAATAGAATCTACTTTTGCACAATCATTACATTCTGCCATGGAGCAACGGAAAAAACAATGATTTGACTCGTCAAAAATAATTTCGGCTCTTTACTTGGATATCAGATGGCACGTGATACTATTACCAAACCAAAGGAGCATTGCGGAATATCATTTAATGCAAGTGTTAAGAAGTGTACCTCGACATCATTTGAATACTACTACTCATATGACCGATAGATAGCGCTTGTGCTTCTCCTGTACTGTTCTGCACGGCTTGTGTTTTTCATAGGCATGTCCGCTTGCATTATTCTAACTTGCATAATATCCATAATTAAATTAGTGTCTTCCTATATGGATTTGTTTTAGTCTTAGTCTCAATCACTTCACCTCCTTTTTCTTTCTTTAACAGCAAGTGTGGAAAAAACTTGAAGTTCTCAACGACGGTTCCACAATGGAAGCTTCAATTACATCGCATTCAAATGATGACGGTAGCAGCTCACTAGACGAAGTAGATGAAGACCCACTGAACCGCTTGCTAAGGCGCAGTGAACAAGTTTTAGCTGCGGAATTGACTTCACATAAACGCGATATAAAAGCTTTAATTCGTGCACACACGCCCCGGCACCCTAGAACGTCCAACTTATTAAAATATTGGGAGACAAGAAGAATTAGCGACCCAGAACTTTACCAATTCGTTACTAGCAATACCTATGACTCACGTCACCGTGGAAAGATTGTTTTCCCACTTAAAATATTTAGTGAACTACCTCCACAGTCGATTGGGCCCACAGTTAGTGTTAATGAGATTCTCGAGAGGTGTAACCGTTTATTCCAACGAAAGGAAATGTAAATATAACGGTAAGATCTTTTTAATATCATTTTTGTATTTCGTTCTTGGCATGGCAGATACGTTATTAAATTTTGTATACCCTTTACTTAGGGGGGAGTAATGTGGAGTTACGTTTAAACATAACCGACTTTAATTATGATTTTCATTTATCACGTAATTCATTTTTCCTTTGATTGCAATTATTTTAAATATTCCCTTAGCATCCATCGTAGAGTTCAAACGTGTTTTCCAACCAGTTCTTTAATTCAATTTGGTCATCTTGTTTTTAATGTTATCGTTTAAATAAATGGCTGCACTTTACTTTGGCGGACGTAGAATGTTTAGGTTTTTTTTTTTACATAATCCTGTAGATTTTGTCGAGAGAAATCCGAAACTGCTAGTTTTAAGGCGAGGAATCCACTATTTCAAAAGTTATGAGCAGTTAAAAAATAACTTAAGTTATTTAAATTTATAATAAAAGTCCATGCTTATAAGGAAAAGAAGACTGTTTACGCGGCATTAAAACAAACCTTACTATCCTTAATTTTAATTTACCATTAATTTATTATTGTTATTTCTGCCAATATATTCTAACTATATTGCCCTATAAACCTAGAAATCCTATTTCATACAAAATTCATAATAATTTAATATTTTTAATATGCATGTCGACCATATTGGGTCTGCCATTTTGAATTTTGCAATTCTGTACTAGATTCATAATTTGCGTCCCAAATAACCATAAAATACCAAGTTTCATGAAAATGTAACAACTTTTTATAATATACGTGTCGGCCATATTGGATCCGCCATTTTGAATTTTGCAATTCTGATACCAGATTCGTAATTTTCGGCCTAAATAACCCTAAAATACCAAGTTTCACGAAGATCCGAAAACTCCTAATTTTGGCCAGGTTTTTGGCCCATCCGGATCATTGTGGGACGCAGTCCCCCAGCACGCGTATAGTTTTGAGGCGTAGGAAGACACCGTATAACACAGTTTTCTGCAAAAAAACTAGAAAATAAGAAGCAATGGGCGACACCTAGCGTCCATCCAAGATTGGTGGACGTGAAAGTTGAAGAGATGGAAACAACCAATGAGGCAGTGGCACGTAGGAAGCGGCCAATCACGAGACAAGCTGAGAGAACGGAGAAGCACAAAGGAATGATGAAGCATGCGCGGAACAAGAGGAGCAGAGAAGAGACGAGCGAAGGGGAGGAAGCCCAAAACGAGGGAAACCACGCGACAGTGAAGATTCAAGAGAATAAAAAAGTGAAAGCGATTGTTAAAAGTGTGAGGAAAATTGAAAACATAAACTTTGCGATTAAAGACAATAAGTTAGTAGAGGATAAGTTAGAAAAAAAGATAAATATTGCGGATAAAACGAACGTTCAAGGTAAGATATACGAAGCGTAATTAAAGGATTACCTCGTGGCCGAAAAAGACGCGTCGCCATTAACTGATAAAGAGGACGAAGACATTGAAAAATCAGACATAGCGTTTTTCCAAATCCAATTAGTTTACAAAGACGTAACAACCCCGCTTTCTTTTAATAAAAAAGCTGACTATATTAAGATATTTAGATTTTTAAGACCTGACATACAACATATAGAGTCTATTAAGATGTTGATAAAAACGATCGCGGAAGTTAAAGTTAAAAGGGAAGAGTACGGTCGATTAATACATAATAAATATTCAGTTTCAGACAAAAACAGGTATAAAATGACGATCCCACATAGAGCCGAGGAAAGGGTGGGTGTTATCAAGGACTGGGACTTACCTATAGAGGACCTGAGGGCGGAAATTGAACCAGGGCAAAGAGTCATATCCGTCGAAAGACTCAAAAAGAGAGTGAGGGTAGAAAAAAGATTTGAAATGAGAGATTCGCATCTCATTCTCGTTAAGTTTGCTGGGTGCAGTTTGCCGACAAAACTAGTTGTGATGGGGGAGGTGGTTTAAATATCACCACATTTGTTAAAAACATTAGGCAGTGCTATAATTGTCTCAAGTTTGGTCATATAAAAAAGTGGCGTAGAAGTGGTACAAAAAGATGCTTCAATTGTGGCGACATATATCATGAAGAACGTAACAAGGAACCAAGGTGCATTAACTGCGAGGAGAACCATGGGGCGTTGAACAGAGACTGTCCATACGCAACTTTAGAAAAAGCCATTAACAAGCTAATGGGATATAAGAACGTTTCTTTTCAAGAGGCAAAGCAGCAGGCCATGCTGGAGCTGGGATTTGTAGACAAAAGACTAAAATACAGAGACGCAGACGGACAGAATGATTTTCACAACAACGACAGAGACTTTCCAACGTTGGACAGATTTAGGAAAAAGAAAATTGTAGTAGAGAAATGGGAAGACCAGCCATGCGAATTAAGGCATCCATTCTGGACGCATGTAAAACCCAGACAAAATGGAAGAAGTGGAAAAAACACGGGAGGAGAATACAGATTGCCTATGTCAAATAGGTATGAGTCGCTAAGCGAAGAAGAAGACCAAGAAAGGTATCAATCACAGTCTAAGGGGGAAAACATGACATATGCAGACAAGGTAAAACAAAACCAGAGGCAGAGCAGAAGGGATGTTAATAAGAAAAGGAACAACACAACAAATAAAGGACACAATCATACCGACTATGACATTGAACAGCTATTACAGTGGATAAGAGAGGAAGAGTTGGAAGACGTAGTGCTAAAGAGGTTAGAGAAAAAAGAGAGATACAGCAACGAACAACTAGAAAACATGTGGGGGAAGATTGACTCTAACCTAAAAAGAGTCGATAGGAACGTGCAAAGACAGATAAGGAAATTCAATTATAGCGACCTCCCGAAACATATAACAGGTGACAACCTAGTGGATGAAGAGTTAGAGGACATGAGAAGAAGAAGAAAAAAAGAGAACATTCCTTAATAGAAACAAGAGACAAGATTCATGGTATAAAAGACAAGCCCACTCTGGAACAGACAGAAGCGACTCATATTTCAACAACTTTTAAAACAATGAGACACCACAGGCGAATAAGGTGGATTGATTGATGCCTGAGTGGAGGAAAAATAAAGAACCATTCACATCTAAAACAACTCAAGACAGAGAGGCATACGCAACAAGAGTCTTAGAATTGGGATTCAGATGAGCCACATGCGGATCTAGGTAAAGGGAAAACAACAGAAACGATGACAACAATCGAAGAGAACGAAGAGGAAAAAACGAAATGGAGATTTTCATTCCGACAGAGGAAGTGGGAGCTAACATTGAAATTGTAGAAACAGTTAAATCGGCAGACTGCACCAGCCTAAGTGAGATCCCCTCAATCTCGAAGGGGCTAAACGTAAACCAATATACAGAACCAAATTGTATTTCACAGGAAAAGTGTAAACTGTCCGACAGGACAACACTATAATAAAGAAAATTGAAAGGAAATGAAATGTTTTATCGCGACGCACGAGAGTACAACAGTCCTCCTAGATGTTAAGTCGCAGCTACAGGTCCCGTACAATTCTCGGTACTCGTTACCACCCACCGGTGGGTGGCCAGATCTAATAAAACCCTGCACCTTTTCGACGAATTTAAGCGTAGCGTCAGCTAAGGAACCGTCGGCAGTGGCTATCGTTGATGTCAGCCACCCGACTCCGATAAGGCGAAGCCTAAACATCTAGGAATGATTTCGGGCAAGATGTTATTGCTAACGCCATGGGAAGAAATCAACCACCACCCATGAATTTTTAATAATCACGTGGTATGATTTTTTCCTCCTTCCTTCGGACCAAAGATTCCGAATTAGGGGTATAAGTACGCCCGCAATTCAGGGGCTCGGGCTAGTCCTCGTTCTAGTTCTTGTTCAGAATTGTCAGTTGTCGTTCGAAATCGTAAAAGAGTTATAATCGGAGTTGTCAAAGTCATAGTTCGGAATTGCCGTCGTTCAAGAGTTGTTAAATAGTTAACTGTCGAGTTTTATTGCGAAGTCAAGGTATAGTAAACCTTTATTCAGAAATTTGTAATTGATTGTATTTGCTATAATAAAAGACCGTGTGCGGGTCTTAATAAAAAAACAGTAACGTAATTTAACAAATACCTAAGCTCTAATTATTTTTCCTTAAATCATTCGAAACGTTCGCAGAGAGAAAAGGGAACAAATTATAGTTAAATCAACTATCTTTTCGATTTATGATCGAGGCGTTGAAGCCGGTCATTTAGAAATCCTAAAGATAGAAACATTGCTCGGCCGTGGGTTTCTTTTCCGTCATCTTACTCAGGTCCAAAGTCATTTTCGTGTTTGCTGTAAGGGTCGATCGAGGCGTCGAAGCCGGTTTTCCCGAACAGTAGCCACGGATTTGATTAACGCGGCTCCTTTCCGATCCAAGGCAGAGCGGACATTCCGATCAGAGTCGAGGCGTCGAAGCTGGCTTTGAAAAGAATAGACGCAAAACCAGCAGTCGTAAAGGGTTGCATGGACTTGCTAACGATTGGCGGGACATGAGATTCATGCCCGATTAGAATTTATATAAATTCCATTTTTTCCCTCTCAGTAGATGAAAGACACTAAAACTTCGCAAAAATATCGTGCGGGCAGACACGAACAAATTCGCCGACTGTTACACGACTACGAATTACCAGTGCAATCCGGATGGTTTCCGCTCGGGTGCGTAGTGAAGCCGCGAATGATCAAAAACGAACTAGTACGAGCATCTGCACCAGCCTCAGCGTCAGCATCAGCGTCAGCATCAGCATCGGCTCCAGCACCGTTACCTTGGAGACTCGACCCGCTAACCATACCCCGAGCACGCGAGCCCGTGTGGACCATCCCACCCAACGACCCGCGGTGGGAACGTTACATCCAAAAGGTGCTCGACCTCAACAAGTAGTAAGTCCGAAGATTTAAAATTTCTAATAAATAGTAATCGCGAGGGTAGACTCAATCTGGATCAGGATCCCGTCCAGACACAAGTCGTTTAAGAGAGGCGTGGGGCAAAAAGCAAGCATCATTTGATCGAACCGGGCGACAGATTTTCAAATCTGAAATCACGGTCGAAGGGTTGAAAGGTCATTGGGTTTTAGGGATGGTGGATTCTACGACTGTAGAATGATAATTGTGTCGAACTGGGAGAGTGCTACTTTAATATATTTAATAGAGGAATATATAGCGGTTCGGTAATCCACACTGACTGTTTTAAGAGCTACTTGGGGCTTAATGCAAAAGGATACGTTCACAAAACTGTCAATCACAGTGTGGAATTCGTTGGTAAGTTATTTAAACCAATACACAAGTTATGGTACGGGTTTCATTAGTTTCGAAATAACTTCATTTTATTGCAGCGCAAAATAGTGTACATACTCAAAGAATAGAGTCGATTTGACGGCCTGCTAAAAATTGGATGCGTGGACGCAACAAATACCATGACGAGGATTTGGCAGACAGACTATGCGAATTCTTGTGGCGGCGATACTGTCGCAAAAACAAAATTGATTTAATAACATTACTAATGGACGCCATTAAATTACAATATTCTTTCTAATTATGTTAACTGCAGGTCGCAAGTAATTCAATGTTATTTTCTATGAAGCAATTTTAATTGAACGCCATCTACTTAATTGACAACAAAGAACGCTTTAAAACATATTATAGGATGAGAAAAAGTGAATTTTACCACGTACTAAGTTTAGTGGGGGAAAGAATTGAAAAAAAGTGTACCCAATTTAGAGTCGACCGCCGCGAGGTGGCCTCCGAGCCGCAAGATTTTCCCGTAAGGAAAAATACGAGCTCAAGCCATAAGAGCCCACCCGGCCTACAGAGGCGAGTACATCGCAAGCAAGATGAGCAACAACCAAAGTGCCCGAATACCTCGCCGCGGCCCTGTGCCAAGACAAGGCACCCTGCCACTCAGAGCCGCACCACCAACGCCACTGGGACGAGCCCAGGACTACCGCCCGCCGGAGTCTCGCCTACGGATTCGATCCATCGAATCCGTGGGTTACTACAACAGTCCGCCGATCCGCCGAGGACCACCACCCAAGTTCCGTCCGCCGCAGCGCACCCAGTCCGATATAGCGACCATCCAGGGGACTCCCGCCGCCGAGTTACACTCGCCCGTGACCAACAAGGAGATGGGCGCCCAAAGGACAACACCACCAGCATCGACCAGGATCGACGCGATCTCCAGCGTGGCACTCGCTTCAGGCACCAGTCCGCCGGGGTCACCGCCACGTAAGTGGGTGGGGACCCGCCCCACGGTTTCGCGGATCCCAGTCCGGGAGGCCAGCACCCAGACCCAGCCGCCGACCACTACCACCGTCGCGCAGTGGTTCGAGTACTATACGCTAGCTGGACAAAACTCATTTTAAAATTCACAAAAACTAATTCTTTCCATGCACCCGGTTAGAATTTCAGCAACTAACCATGTCTTTTTTTTTTATGTAAATGGAAAATTTGTTTATAGACACAATGTTTTTATCCTTTTATTTCAATGTCTTGCCTGATGGCACAACACAATACATTTGGAAAACCAAAGACGAATCGAGATGCACAGCGGATGTTCGCTTTCAACCTGCGAAAGGCCCAGGATATCGTAGACGTGGAACAGAGGGGAGAAGCAGCAGTACTCGAACCTCCGAAGATCCGACCACGTCAGCAGGAACGCCAACGTAACAGGGCCTCTTCATGGAGAGAAGCCTGTGCACCACCACCAAACTCCCCTTGGACTCGGGAAATCCGTCTAGAGGATGAAGCTGCCATGCGGGCAGTAAAGGAGACACCAGAGATGGCGAGCCCTATGTATTTTGTGGGCCCAATCGCCGGGAGTATAGCTTTGAATCAGCTAACTGGTCAAAATCTAGACTTTTCGAGTTTTGTCCCGCTATGCGAAAGAACTTATAGGGACATGCAAGCCGTCGACGATAGATTGGCCAAGAAACTCCCTCTCCGTGCGTTCCTCCACGGGTGCACAACCGCCCTCGTCGCCTCCCAAATTGATCTCAAACAAAACGAGAATAAGGAGGGGACCCTAAGAGCAGAGGGTGACGTAGGCGCATACCTCGGCCAGATGACGCTATCACAGCCCGTCTGTGAATATTTCTCAAACATTGGGAGGACAGTCACAGCGTCTGGAGAATCCGTGATCACTAATATTCCATCAATCGCGGCCCCTATCGCATCTGATGATGACACTGGTGGCACGTTTGGACCGTTAAACGTAGACACTTATAACGTGTACGAGTGTTACGTGTCGCCTAGAGTAACTCGGCGACGTGTAGAAGCGTCCCTGGCTAATAACAGGGACTGGACTCCTTTACCTGGTCATTTGCTACCAGATGAGTTTCGTCCAAACCGAAATTTCCTTGGATTTGACGAATTCGAGCCAATGACGCTTGATGCGCGTGCAGTGCTCCAAGGGATGCAATTTCCACCCGATGCAGTAGATATGGTTATAGAGACTCGACTCCAGTACAGTCCCCAAATCACTGCTTATATCAACCAAGTAATGAATGGCATTGCAGCCAAATATAAGGTTGGACCTGCTAGAGTGGCACGAAAAGTCACAGCAGGTATGGTCGGCTTTTTGGAGGTTATTGCTCCGACCGACCCACAGACTATGCTGGCGAAAAGAAGCGCTCAAGTATGGTCGAGCTCCGCCTTCGGCTCATCCCTAGGCAACATGGTCTATATTAACGGCCTAAAACGTAGGAGGTCTGCGTTAGCCCCAGGTTTTTGTGGCACAATACACGATGATGCCATTCCGGAAGGCTGGGATGCTACAAGGAACAACAACTTTACTTGTAGTGCTCCATTCGGATGGTACGCCAGATTTTTACCGAACCATGCACGGGACAAGGTCCCATTGGTGCAGCTGCTCAAAAACAACGAGCCCTGGGCTTGGGGACAAGCTCAGAAAAGGGCTTTCAAAAATTTAAAGGAAGCCGTGAGCACCGCCCACGTATTTGCTCGTCCAGATTTTTTTCTGCCATTTATCCTCCAAACGGACGCGGGCAATTACGCGATCGGAGCGGTACTCACATAAGAGCATAACGGGGACGAACACCCCATTGTTTTTGTGAATCGAGTTCTTGACCGTCTTATGGCCAATAAAGAAACTCCGTCCGTATTTGGAAGGGTACACCTCCACGGTGATTACGGATCACAGCAGCTTGCGCTGGCTGCATAATTTAAAAGATCCTACCGGGAGGTTGGCCCGTTGGGCTCTTCAGATGCAACAATATTCCTTTGAAATTGTGCATCGTAAGGGAGCCCAACACCAGGTGCCCGATGCACTTTCCCGTGCACTGGTATCTCCGATCGAAAGTGACAATAAGTGCACCGACAGAAGCGATTTTCTGGCGATCTCCAAGGATTTTGAGGATACCTGGTACGTTAGTCGCATCCCGTGTCGTACCCCGATTGGCGCATCGGAAGACGGTCGTTTGTATTTTCATCGTCCGTCTCCAACCCAAGAAATTATCGAGAAAGACTAAGACGCGTGGAAACTCGTCCTTCCGAATGAATTTCGGGAAAAGGCCATTAGAGAAGCCCATGACCTTCCATCCGCCGGTCACCCTGGCGCGGAAAAAACTTACAACCGCGTAAGCCTGAGATATTACTGGCCGGGAATGTTTCGGGACGTTCGTCGCTTTGTACGAGCGTGTCCCGAATGCCAGCAGCACAAAATCGAGCAGCGTGCTCCTGCTGGTCTCATGGGTCGGCGGATTTCCAATCGGCCATGGTCCGTGGTGTCCGCCGATATAATGGGCCCTTTTCCCTTAGGACAAGATCAAACTCGGTACATTGTCGTGTTTTTAGACACATTTACAAAGTGAGTCGAGTGTAAAGCGCTCCGAAAAGCCACAGGCTCCACGATTCTTTCCGCGTTTGAAGACCTGGTGGTATTTCGGTGGGGAGCGCCCGAAATACTCCTCACGGACAATGGTACCGAGTTCTGTAATAAAAAGCTCGATAAAGCTTTAAACGAGTGGGGAATATCGCATCGTACTATTCCCCCATACCACGGACAGGCGAATCCGGTGGAGCGAGTTAATCGCGTCCTTAAGGGGATAGACACGGGTAATGCAGCGCTCTGTAATCCGACAAAATCTGGCCTGAAATATGGGTTAGCTTTGCCCACAGATTTTGTCCTTATATGAGCATATTTTGGGCTCAATGTGGGCTCCTTCGAAAGTGGAAGGTCCAAGGAATGGCGCTCTGGTCATGGTTGAACGATATTGTGTCGATATTTAATAATATGAGCGTCCAAAGTCGAGCAAAAATCGAGCAAAATACATCCGCAGAATAGTTGTATTTTTAGGTTACTAAACGGATTTTGTGACTCGAACGACGACCAGAGCGCCATTCCTTGGACCTTCCTCTTTCGAATGAGCCCTCACTGAGCCAAAAATATACTCATATAAGGCCAAAATCTGTGGGCAAAGCATTGCATTCCCAAAAACGAGAATCCGCCATTTTGACAATAATACAGAGCAAGTGACGTCACAAATTTAGTTTCCATCATACAAACGGAAGAAAAAGTAAAAAAAAAGTAAGTGACTCCTACTGGGATCGAACCGCGTCCAGCGCAAAGCTAGAGTTTCGAAGCGACGACGAAAGTAGAAAGAAACAATTCGATGAAGAAGGAAGTAAATGTAAGGATACGGGATCGGGATGCTAAGCGCGATTTCGACCTCAGTGAAATGGCAACAGTGTAGAAAGACGCTGTTGTGAGAACGACAATACCAAAGGTCCACGTCTCCGACCTCAAACCGTTTGTGGGCAAGAACCCGAACGAAGAGGCGATCGAGCGTAATAATAACACCTCGGTTCCATTTCAGCATGAACCGAGGCAGACGCGGAAGCGAAGAGGCGGCCCTCCGCCATCGGGCAGAGGAACCCTTCCGGTCAGTCCCCTTAGGGGCCAACCTGGAACCCCGAAGGAGGCCCCCATCCGACGGAAGAGGGGTCGCCCTCGGAAACGACCCCCAACGGCGACAGCCGCGGAGGCGCCGCCGCCGCAGGAGGAGACCTACAGCCCCCACCGGCGAACTACCAGGGCCAGCAGGCGCGCTGCCGAGGGCGTCAATTCCCGCGCTCCGCGTCCACGCTAGACTGCAGAGGGCTCAGATTTCTGGGCCCCCCGTCAACCCTAGGCCGCAGAGGGCGCCGATTTTCGCGCCCCTCGTGACTCAAAGGGGGTCAGGGCCCAAGGCCTTCCCCCTCAACGGAGACAACAAGGTCGGCGCCAACCGACCTCGCAACCTCCACGGGGGAGAGATCCGCAGGAGGCACCGCGGAACCAGCAGGCCAGGGGCGGCCTGACGCAGGTCTTGTCGCTCCAGCGCGAACTTATCCGTACAGGAGTTACGACCAGGCGAAAAATTATTGTAGAAGAAAAAAAAAATTAAAAATGTTTTGGAAAAAAAAATTTATTTTTTGTTTCTTTACTTATAGCCATAAGATAGATTAGTTTTCTTTGTTTTTTTTCTTGTAGGTTTCGACATATTTTTATTTTATTTTTGTTTAATTTTGAATTTTGTTTTATTTTGTTTTTTTTCCTGTTTGTGTTCGTCTTGTAACGTCCTCGCCTCCGTGGTTGATCGCTCCGCAGCAAAGGGACCCTTTGCTAGCGTCGAGTGACCCCACGTAGCAGGCGTTTTCCTGGTCAGCCCCGCTTTAGTGTGGAGTTCGGACGAGCCAAATTTTGGGTTTTGCGTTGGAGGGAGTCTTCTTCCTGGCATCATTCCCTCCGCAGGCCGTCCGAAGTCCACCAAAGTCCGTTTTCTCGTGTTCTCGGCGGCCCCTTCTTCTCGTCTACCGGATCGAGGACGAACGAAGGGCTAGCCGCCCGTCCAGTCACAACTTTCGTTTCGTTTTCTTTCTTTCTTTTTTTTTTTTTGTTTTAGCGTTGAGCCCCCACATAATTTTGTTCTATTTTCCTCTTGTTCTTATGGGGTTAATAGCAGTGGGTAGACTCCGTAACGAAGCGAGTGGCTGGTCCGCCTGAAAGTTTGGCGGTTCAGGGAGAACGCGAGCCAACGCCTCGTCGGCGACGAAACAGATGATGTTATGGAATTCGATACTTTTCGAATTCCAGAGCATCGAATTGGATTAGCGGTAATCCAATTCTCCGCGCTTTGTCGGGTAGGCTGTCTCGCACGGCAATGGGAAGACGCGCCGCGTTTTTGCGCCGCTTCTTATTCCCGTGCTCGTCGCCGTTCGATGCGCTATACGCGCAGTTACCGCCGCACCGCAACGCACGCTCACTGTATGATTGATTGAGTGAATGTGTCCTTTGTACAGGGTGTTAAAAAAATAATGGTCACCCCTTATAGGGGTGAATCTATACCTCTGGATCGGTGGACATTTGTAAACAAAAGTTGCCGCAAAATTTTTTATAACAATAAAAATTAATGTTAAAATTTTTTTTTACATAAATGTATTCTACTCGACGAGACGAGAAAAAAAGTCTGAGAGGAACCATATGTCGTAGTTGCACCGTTTAGCCGCAATTAATTGGTAAAGTTGATGGAAAATTGGGAGTGTATGGAGCTATACGCAGAGGCATGGACCCACCGCGCCGCTACTGTGCCACCTGACATTCGAAGGGTAGTGACCTGACAGAATAACAGTGCACCCATTTACACAAACACAGCATGGAGTTTAAAGGGACAGAAGAGCGTGTAAGGTGCATTGACCTAGGTAGATCTGAATTACGCGACGTTTTTCTACAAGAAATTTGGAGTTACCGGTAAGTAGCTAAAATTTTTAGGTATCTCTTTCATACAGACAATTCAAAGAATAAGGCTACGACTACAGGAAAAGGGTAGGGATGATTCCACTGTCGTATTTTTAGATAATATATAAACTTACCAACGATGATTCATATCCAGGATGTTGGCCGATACTTCATATTCACCGATGCCTGTCCATCAATTCTTGCGTCTGCTTCGTACCCACAGAACACTTCCGTCGTTGTTTATGGAACGCAGCATACGTGCCTGTTCAGTAGCCTCTACATGGCCGCCGTTATTGTTTATGCATTGTTGCACTCTGAAGTTCATATTTCGTCGCACTTTGCACAATGTGTCCGGCGAATTTCGAATTGCGTCGAATGCCACGTCAATTCGGCGTTTTAATTTTTCTGTGGTCCTGATTTGCACCCCCGATTTATACACAATATCTTTTACTGCATCCCAGAAAAAGAAATCAAGGGGATTGAAGTCGGGGGAACGCGGTGGCCACAAATGAGGCGCAGGCCTATGTCCTATCCACCGTGTGTCAAACAATTGATTTAAATAAGTTTTGACTGGCAATGTAAAATGCGGCGGTGCTCCGTCGTGTATAAAATACACCGAACGACGTCTATTTGATGGAACTAGTTCTCGAAGTTTTGCAATTAGTTCGCGTCTTAAAAATTGTAGATATCTTGCACCCGTTAACGACGCAGGAAAATATATGGGGCTAATAATGTGGTTGCCTAAAATTCCTGCCCACACGGAGGTGGTCCGCGACAGTATGGAGGGATGTGTGGCCCGTGAACCAGTAGGGACCCCCCTTTTTTGCGCTTCCCTCATGTTCGCGACCCACGCGCGTCTTCTCTCGCGAGCGCGGCAAGTCGCTGGTCGCGGTGTCCTCCACCCAAGGACCCCGGTGTGGCCACCACCCAGAGGACTTGCCACCCTCGAAAGATGGTCAGCTCTGCCATCGCCCCGGAGCTGCAACGGGAGGAGACATCGACGTCGAAGATGGCATGATGGTGGCACACCGTAAGGAGCCCCTTAAAGCTCCTGGGTGGGGAGAGCCACGAGCCAGCGACGAGAAAAGCGCGATGTTGGGAGATAATTAACGGTTAAGTCGCGTAACGCAACGGACGTGCGAGCGAGCGCTCCATTTCTTGCCTTTCGCGTTAAGGATTAGTTTGTTCGGTGTGAATTACGCGAGTGTGTGTTAGGTGAGCCTCCACGTAGTTCCCCCCACACAAAGGACCGTCTGAGGATTTTGTACAGAGGCCGGTCAACTCCAGGTAGGGCCCACGTGTTGGGGTTTCCCTTTTGCGTGTGTGCGAGCGCGGATCGAGCGTGTGTGTCCGTGAGTGTGCTCCGGAGCTCTTTTCGTCCGCGACAGGACCACCCCCAGAGGCGAGAACCCTTGGAGTTCCCTCCGTCCGTTTCGCGTATCTCCCGCGTGGCCTTGCGCGGTTTGAGATCGCACCGCGTTTCGAAGGAAAGGGCCCCTTCAAAACGTGAGACCGTTAATTCCCGGCGTAATACATTTTTGGGTTGTATTTTATTCTAAGGCGGATTCTCTGTTTGCGAGGCCCCCATAGAATTAAGTCGCGCCGGTTTTAGAATTGTATTGGGAATTCCGCGTCGTGTTTCCTCTTCGGCGCGTAGTCGCCACACCTTCTTCCTTTGCGGTGTGTGTGTACCGCGGAATTCCCCCCCTTTTGGTTTTCGGCTAAATAAAGCCCAATTTCACTTTCGTGGATCAGAGTTTCCCTTATTTTTCCTTGTCTTTTCCGACCTCCTCTGAGCCCGCTTTCCGCTTGAGCAGCCGGAAGGGCGAAGATAACAGACGCGTGTTTTTGCACTGGCGCCCTGATTCCCTTAGGAATAAATAAATTTCGTCCGTGGGATTTGTGCGACCGAGCGTGTCAAATAGCGGCTTTCCCGGCCGCCCACGCGAGGTTCCGTCATAGTGTATGCTGACCAGCCGGCGACAATTGAAGTGCTTAAACGCAATATTCGAAGAGAAATGCCAGCCATATCGACAAAAATATTGCAAAGAGTAATGAGAAATACTGAAAAACGAGCCCAACTTTGCATCAAAGAAAAGTGCAAACATTTGCGTGATATTTTATTTCATGCATGATGTAAGCTATTATTTTTCACAAATACTAAAAGATAAAACCGGCCAAACTTATATTTTTTCTGTTTTGTTTTAATTATTTAGATAAAAAAAAAAGGGGGAATCCATTTTGTGTGGCACTGTAGTACCATATTTGCTATTATATTATCATAGGTTCATATATTATCATAAGGCCGGTTCGTCATTCTTGTCTAGTTATGTTGACAGCTACCGATGATGGACCATTGGATTTCACAGACTTCTAAAAGAGATATGACTGGGATGGCACTTTAAAATGCAAAGACATGTGGAGGTGCAATAGAATCGGTGTACGGAATCAATGACCTAAACAAGATAAATTACAGACAACTGCGGTACAGAATCTAGAAAAAGCTAAACAAAGAAGCAAACCTTATTACGATCAAACATTGAAACCTTGTAAATTTAATGTAAATGACATGGTATATTTACTCAAAGAGCCAAAAACATTGAAATTTGATTGCGATTGGCGAGGTTTCTATAAAATAAACCGAATCTTTAACCACCTAACTGCAGAACTAGCACTAAGGAAAAATAAATTTAAAATAGTACATACAAATAAACTTATATTTTTTCTGTTTTGTTTTAATTATTTAGATAAAAAAAAGGGGGAATCCGTTTTGTGTGGCATCGTATAATTATAAGGGGATATATTCGGTAATGTTATTGGCACTGGTCGATGCTATACTATAAATTTATATTAGTTGATGTAGGAACATATAGAAAGAGCAGTGATGAAGGAACATTTGAAAGATCAAGTATGGACAGAAAATTTGCCAACAATGAATATGCTATTCCACAAGCGGGGCAATTACCATACGTGATTGTTGCGGATGAGGTTTTTTCACTAAAGCCATTCCTAATGAGACCCTACAGTAGAGCAGCTATTGTAAGTGACAACGAAAACATTTATAATTATCGCCACTCCAAAGCTCGGCGGACCGTGGAGAATACCTTCGGAATTTTAGCCGGGCGTTGGAGAGTATTTGTAACGGCTATCCAAACAAATCCAGAAACTGTAGATAAAATAGTTTTGGCCGTCACCTGTCTCCACAATATGCTTAGGGATAATACAAACAGCATTTCTCCATTCGAGGAGCATATTAGAATTGATAATGAACAAATTCAAGGGGTTGCTAACTTTGAACCAATCCGCAGGAATTGTGTTCGAGAAGCCGTCGCAATTAGAGACAGCTTCAAAAACTACTTCATTTCTCGAAATGGTTCAGCCAGCTGTCCTTGGCAGTGGGATTCGATTCGTAAAGGGAGAGTTTGAATAGTACACTAGCCGTAAAAAAAAAACGAGACACTATTTTAAAACGTCATAACTCCGAGAGGATTTAGTTTTGAAGTGTCCTCTAGGTGTGTGCAAAGTTGCATTGACGAGGGTTGATGAGAAAGGGTTACTTCTCCCCCCTACCTAAAGGGGTAATGCAGAAAAACGGCAATCAGAAGGGTCCAGGGGCGACGGAAGGTGGTGAAAAAATCAAAAAAACCTTTGGGGCGACTCTGTTTGATGCCCCCTACAAAATGCACACCTTGAAATCGCTCTCGGACAAACCCACCCCTCACAACACCCCACCCACCCTAACATCCACAATTTTTGGACGACAGTCTCGATTTTAGGCTCAATGCATTCTCTGGACTCCCCTGATCCAGAAAATGTTATCACTCATACCGTGCACCCCATAGGCACCCTTGGGGGGGGGGGGGGGAACAGCTCGCAAATTTTCAATCCCCTTCGTAATGGAGCACTTCTACACATCGGAGGGCGATGAAATTCACCATGTTTGTTTTCGATACGTTGCGTGGAATACATGTTCAACAGTGCAGGGCATAGAGGCGACACAGTTTTGATGCCTTTTTCCCGCGTGAATGGGAATAAAATTCGAAAATGTCGTTTTTTGGTGAAAACCCACCTCTAACTTCAGGCCCATCTGCAGGGTGAACGAGTAACCCCACGTCAACACCGTTCGCGGATTCGGACGCGCGAATGCTTTATTAACAGACCGCCAAAAAATCTGATTTTTTTCGAATTTTATTCCCATTCACGCGGGAAAAAGACATCAAAACTGTGTCGTCTCGATGCCCTGCACTGTTGAACATGTATTCCACGTGTTACATTCGGCCCTGCCGGTGCCCCTTTTCATCGACCTCGCATTGCACATAGTTAGATCAGATACTTTTAGGAATGCGCTTGACAAACGATTCGGAAACCGTTTCTCGGAAACTGAATCGTGCTATCTGCGAATCAGCCAAATAGGCGTCAGCGCTCAACGCCAGCACATCCGCTGAACTTATGACCCCTCCCGATCTCAACGGATGCCGAAGCGAAGGTTCTCGAACGCGGCTCGTGCCATGCGAGGATCAGCTAATATATAAACCCGTGGACACGCCCCACGGTGCTCTTTTTTATTCCGCTGTCAGTACGTTCTCATCGTGGTGATTACCGAAATCTTGTAGTCGCGGACAGGTTAACTTCACGCGTTATCGTTACCTACGAAAGTCTGACGTATAATCGGTTAAGATCACATCGAACCTTTATCGTCAATCGAACACGCACTCAGCGTCGCGCTTTGGTCGTCAAATACTAAATTATTGTAGTCACGGATAGAGTAATCGTACGCGCGTCGCGTCGTTGCCGACAAACAGATCCTTGCAACAGCACAGCCCTGAGACCACAACAGATAGCTGGTACAACCAAACTGTAAGACCGACAAGCGGTAACGTACCTACGTAATTGTATACTTGATTTTCCAAAACCGATATTGTAATATAAACTCGTTATTTTGTAACAATACATATTTATATGCTAAACCTTGAAAACAATCATTACAATCCCGAATTGCTCTTTCCCGTTAGCGAATACAGTTAAGGTGAGCTTTAGCTCTTTAATTGAAGACGAAGATCCCATGAAAGAGTCACAGATAAGCTGGGACGTAGCAAAGATATATATTTCCAACAGGATGGCTGCCCAGCTCATAATGCTGCAATTGTAAAAACATACGTAACTACAGTTTTTGGGAATCGGTGGATCGGAACATATGGTCCAATTTGATGGCCAGCTCGCTCGCGGGATATGACCCCTTAAGATTTTTATCTTTGGGGATATTTACAATCGATTGTGTATGAAAGACCTGAGGATAGTATTGACAATCTTAAAGAACGCATAATTCACGCGTGTAGAAATGTAACAAGAAGATCTCTAATGAAAGCTACACATAAGACTTTGTTACAAAGAGCAGAACTTTGCGTTACATAAGATGGGATGCAGTTAAAAAATTTAATTTAATTATTAATTAATTACATGTACACGTTTAATATTTTTGTTTTCAATTTGGCTCTGTATAAATTTGTTTTTTTGTGGGTTAAGTTCTGAAACAGTGTTTACGTTCCTTTGTTTACCTCTAAATACGAGGCGTTGCTATTACGTACCGTCGAATTATTTCAAATATTCTGGCAATTGATTCATGACGATATTTTCTTTCAAGGTTATCTGAAAGTCATCATATAGCAGTTCGTTGAATTCGTTTCGACGTCGCCTACAATATTATGAAGTTAAAAATACCCAGTTGCATTTAAAGATATGAGGGCGACCTTGATTTTTTGTTGAAAATCTATTTTTTTCTTACTTTAAGCAATTGCCATTTCTTGTCGGTTAAATACTGATTAACTTTGGTAAGAAACATTTTTCTGTCAGACCATCCGAAGGGGCTGAAAAATCGTGGGGACTAATTTGTGCCGCACCCTGTATAATAGCAGTGTTCTGAGAAAAGTCCATCAAAAAACAAAGGATAAACATTTAGGATTATATTCCCCACCCTCTTACGTCATTACAAAAAATGAAATATAATGTAGAATTTGCAAGTATAATACGAGAAATAGTACTGGACAAATTTTATTGTATGTACTGGTCGCCGATGCAACTTGATTTATATAAAGATATTATAAAAACTAAAGTACCTTTATCAATCGACGCCACTGGATCAATCGTCCACAAATTAAAAAGACCGAATGGAAAATCCAGTGCAACTTTTTTATATCAGGCTGTTGTCCCATCTTCAAAGGGAATATTTCCTGTTTTTCAAATTCTTTCAGAGAAACATAATACAAATACCATATCCTACTTTATAAAAGAATGGCTACGATCCGGCGCGCCTGCACCGTACGAAACTGTAACTGATTTTTCATTTGCTTTATTAAACGGTATTTCCTTAGCTTTTAATGAATGTAGTTTGAAAATATATTTGGACCACTCTCTACATCATCTGTCTGGTAAAAGTACTCAGACCGCAATAAAATGCTACATTCGTATAGATATAGCTCATGTAATAAAAATGATCACGAAGTGGAAATGTTTCAATGACAAGGTTCCACGTATTAAAGAAAAAGTAAAAAAATTACGCCAAGTAGGCAAGGCATTATTAGATCATTAGTACCCATACTTTATTTCTCACAGACTTTCAGGTAATTTGTCAATTTAAAACCCTGACAATATTATGAGTACACTTTCATTGTATTGAATGTTAAGGGACAAAAAGGAAAGTGTGGCAACAACACGCGGTGTTCCCAGGCGGTCTCACCCATCCAAGTACTATCCGCGCCCAACGCATCTTAACTTCAGTGATCGGACGAGAACTGGTGTGGCATGCGTGGTATAGTCGTTGACACTTAATAAACTTTTCCATTTAAATTCCTTTTCCTACAAGAGTAGTTATATTAATAACGGGTATCAGTTTAGGCAACGAATCCACCACCGATGTACCTTAGCCGCTCAAGGTACATCACATTCTAATACTTACGTAGGCATCATACTATTATGCTGGACTGCGACCAGCCCCCTGTTTACTCAGCCGACTCAGCCGCCTTTTCGCCAATCTGTATTACTCATCCATACTTTCTAGTTCACAGTTCAGACTCCAGAAAACTTCCATATCATCAATAGACACTAGAGGTGTGCGGGATCCCGAGATTACGGGATCGGGATGGGACTGAAAAGTTCGGACGAGATCGGGCGGGATCCCGATACATTCGATTTGCTCGGGATCCCGCGATTTAAGCGGCGCGCGGGATCCCGAGAGTTTCGGGATCGGACAAGGTCCCGATAGCCCGATATATATACTTTGCTCGGAATCTCGAGACTCTCGATTCTAGTTACTGGCGTGTGATCTTAAATCACCTGAGTCTTGAGATCCGGAACTTCTTGATGGAACGGGAAGTTCGAAGAGGATAGTTAATGACAGGACTTATTTGTTAGATAAATAATTAATATCTTTAAGACATGGTGATAGATTCTGTTCACATTGATAATGTTGTTAAACGTATGTACTAGGTACTTTAACTTTGTTCTGTATACAAGTTGTCTACAGTTAACACCATCCGAAAGAGCATTAAATTTCCAATCTCCCTGATGCCAAACCAAAATTTATTACGCAGATTTAACAAGTGAAAAATTAGGTCAAACTTTACATTGTGACAATTTGTAAAAATTTGACCTTTTCTCTACGCGTTTTCCGGTTTCAAATACATAGTTGTTTGGTGGGCATTTCTCGGCAAAAATTTCCTTAAACCTACTCAATAACAAATACATTAGAAATTCATTTAGATGTATGTGTATCTATATATAGGAATAAGTATCATTTTGTAATTTACCAGTATCATTATTAAAACTACTACTCTGTTCATTTTCCAAATTGTTTGTCGGTTCTCCTTGTATACTATCTGTTAGTTTATTTAAAATGTCTATTGCGGGACTTTTCTCCTGTTGTTCTAAAAGTCGGTCTTTGTACCTCGGGTCTAAGAGAATCGCAATTATTATTGTTTCCGATTTAAGGATTGGTAGGAAGCGTTCCTAGAAGCAATAATAAAATAAATAATTCAAGGTACTTACGTTCAATGCGTTCCGAACATCGTTGCATATTGCGGTGATGATTGCACTTTGTGTATAATCCGGTTGAAGTACATTTACTAATCCAGTGGACATTGGATAATATAGAGATAGTGTTGGATAGAGATCTCCACTCATCACTTCGGTTACTTCTTTAATTGGCTCTAGTACGGTAATTACGGATTTTAGAAACGTCTATAGATCAACATTTAAATTCTCGGGATAGTTTGCATTACTTAATATATTATTCAGTGGAGCATTTAATAAAGGGTATAGCCGGGTTTGGGGGTCAAAAGTGCCCTTAGATCGATTTCGATTCGCGATGATGTATTCGATAGGTTATCAAAAAAAACTAATCTGTGCCAAGTTTCAAGTCCCTATCTCGACGGGTGGGGGAGTAAAAAAGAAAAAACAAAAATCACGATTTTGACCAATTTCTCTTGTCTTGCTGCATGAAAAATTTTGAAAAAAATCAGAGATATTCCAGTTAGTGAGGCACATATTCCAGAATTCTTTCAGATTTTTCAGTTCAAAATCCAAACTGTGAAAAATAAAAAACGCAAAAAAAATGATGAAAAATGCCGGTTTTGCATCGAAGGAATTTCAGAACTACGATTATAAAATTACAGGTGTTACGTGCCGATATTTTTCATTTTATTTTTCTTGATTTCGTCGGCAGGAATGTGTTCGAGATGGTTTACCATCCCGAATTCGTTCTAATCGAACACAAACCTAGCCTTTGACGGAAGTTCATTAAATTCATTTTTGAATAAAGTTACACATTCCTTCCTTAAAATCAACGTCGTCACGCCATTTTCACCCTGCTGGCAGTGCCGCACCCTGTATAAAGTTTGTAAATATGTTCAATTGTTAATATTTTAATAGGTTTAGTATTGTAAATACGTTAAATGCGTTGCTTGTTACGAATAAAAGGCGTTAAATCATGAAATGTAACAGTGGCGTATACATGTATAATTGTTGGGAAAATGAGCACACCGAATATTACCATCGCATTCAAATATCACGGTTACAAATAACATTGGAAGAAGGACATGTAAATATCGCGCATTTAGGATAAACCTTTATTTTGCTATTTCTTCTCCATGTACGCTCCGAATACCGAAGCCGTAACTCGAATAGCAGCGTGATTCGTCCGCGCACGTTGTCGCTAGGACGAATCGAGCGGTTTGGTAGGCGCGAGGAGCGAGACGCGGTACAACTCGTAAACACCAAATTCTTGCGTGTACCGAGTCGCGAAATCTGGAAGACTTTTTCTATAAACTGGCGACGATCACGTGGTTCTAAGATCCTTTGTCTCCAAAGCTTCTAGAACGTTCCATCGAGTTTACGTGGTCGAGCAAGGCACGAGCCTTCTCACTTCTCATCGTACAATCGCGAAAGCGTGATATTAGTCCGGGCGAATAATTCAGAGCAGAGTTGCAGTATTAAATTCATTTTGTGAAAAGTGAGTGATAGGCAAGGACTCTTATTCCTCGATAAAATAATTTTATTTTAATTTATTTAAAGCATTTTAGATTTAGATTTTCTTTTTCCTTTTCGTAAATAGTAATTTCGCTTTTAATTACGTAAATATTAATTCTTTCACGTGTGTGTGTTTTCCTTCAACAACAGGGCGATTCGAAGAACGCACAAAGTCGAGATCAGCGTTACTCGATTTATATTGTAAAGAGATTTAGTGGTGAGTTGATTTTTCCTTCCAATCAATATTCTTTGTATAAATATTTATAAATGTATTTTATTGTGACCACTCGGAATATCAATAAATGATATTTCATTTCCGGGGAATCCCTCATTGATGTTCTCGGGTGGTATTTCCATTCATATTTTCTAAAATATTATTCCGACAATTTTATTGTGTTCTTTATTATATGAAACTACAATTTTATTGTGTTCTTTATTATATGAAACCACAATTTCTGGTTTCTGGAATATCAATAAATGATATATTTCATTTCCGGGGTAACCCTATCTGATATTCCAGGAACAAATATATATATGTATTTTTTCCTTTTTCATTGTTTTTCTTTATTAAATGCATAACTGAATTTTTGACGATTTCATATGTATATTTTCTGTATGAGATTATAAGGAAGGAAAGTGTGTATATTAAATCTTGTCGACCAAACGTACATTTGGTTCAAATCACATAAATCATTGTATTATTATTATCAATACCATAAAAATATTAATTGAATAAATATTACAGTGGCATGTTAAGAATAGAACATTTTTATAGTTGAATTAACCGCTCACATCCTATTGAAATCCCAAATCTTCAAATAAATAAAGCACATAGAAATTCACATACGAGCCAGGGCCCGTACGGAACTGCTGTGACAAAGACCTGACCTTGCCGATAGGCAAGTAAAATATATATAATAACAATATTTAAAAATTCTTTAAGCTGTGACGCAGGAATCTGTGTCCCACGTCACACAGGAAGTGTATATTATTGTTATTATTGTCCTCAACTTTTTTCATATTTTTAGGAGTGGTGCGCCGTAGTTGGAAAAATCAAAAATCGATTTTTTTCGCTGTTTCGGTGTGTTAGAGCAACTTGTATACAGAATTTCTGTATACTTTTTATGAAATACATAATTCTTAATGTTTTGACATCGATCAAAACAGTATAGGTATTAATAAAACTAATATATCTAACAATTACAACATACACTTTGAGGAATATCTTCAGAACTATCTACGATATTTTCCAAGAGCGTCCGTGGCGCAAGTGATAAGGTGCTCGGCTGTTGAGCCGCTGGATAATTTTTGAGCGTAGGTTCGAATCTCTAGTTGGTACATATTTTTTTTTCGTTAATCATATATTTTTTAATTTCTATTAATGCAACAATGATAAATACTTATTTACAAATAATAAAAACATCTTTTTATAATGTTGTAACATGTATTATATACATAAGAATAATTTTGGAGCGCTCATGCTACCGCTCCTCTTGTCAACTATCTTATCAACAACGATATTGTTTAACACGTCTTACACTAAAGTACTGTATGAAATTCAGTTTCGAGTCACTTATCTTTAGTTTTGTAGTCAAAATGCAGTGTAGAATTTGTTATCCTTAATCCACATCGTTATCTTCGCTGTATAGTTTACAACAAATTCTTGAATAGGAGTTGCAAAAATATAAGAATAATAGATAATAATCATAATGAACGATAACCAATCTCTTTTATTCTAATTGATTTCGCGATTATTTTATTTGCAATTGTAATTGACATGATGAGTTTACAATTACTTTTACGGCAATCGCATTTTCAATTTCATTAGTAATTGTCAATCGTTAGTCACGTTCGCTTTTTCTACACTGATTGTCTCTCGAAAATAATACACGGAAAATTCACAACATGGAATATAACCTCCGCGACCACTATTAAGGCGAATTGGATTATTGCTGGGACCATTTCAAACACCTTTGTAAGCATGGCTTTCATTTATAAGGGGGCCCACAACGCCAATTGTTTCAATCCTTAATAACATACAAATTGTTTTTGGGCTATGAGAAATCCTCTCTAGGATCTTTCGATAAAGAAAGGTAATGGGAAGGGTAACTTGCGAACAAAATGAGGGTACTAAACGTCCGCGCCAAAGAGAATGGAGGGCAATGTATGTTCGTCCGCGTTTATTAGTTTATTACATTGCTTGGGCTTGACGCGATCTTTTCGAGTTTTAAACGCTACTATAGCGATTATTTCTTACATTGTTTACGACCCATAAAAGACGATCACGGGACGAACTCACCAACACCTTTACAACATTGTCAAAACCTTCGATCAGTTCTCCTAACTCCTCCTCAATTGTAAAATATCCTACTTTGAAGAAATGTACGAAAACGAAAAACGGTCAGTCTTGGTTCGAATGCCAAATGCAACGGATGATCGTCAGGTGCCTTATTTCGAATTCAATGCTATTAACTTTACGTGTAATATTGTGAACTGTTACGCGTGTTCATATATTATTTATCGGTATAATAATTTTCAAATATTGTTTATCGGCGTGTATTTTTTGTGTTTGTGTTTATCCGTGTATATTCATTTCTTGTTTTCAATATGTCGTCTGAAGGAGCACAATTTTTTGAAAGGAAAACCGACCATACCAACTGCATTCGTTGCAATATCTTTATTCGCAAATCGCATGGTCAGTTTAAGAAAATCCAGTCGGAAGTTGAAGCAGTTAGTTATTATAGAATTTTAGAAAGAGTGGTAATTATTGGTGATAAATTGTGTAACAAGTGTCGCATCTTCGCTTACAAGAAAGGGTTAGTTACAAACTCCGATTCTGAAGATTCTCCGCGTCAGTTTGAGGCGACTTCTATAGTCGAAACTTCTTCGGTAACTGAAACCTCTTTTTCGAATAGATCTGTTCCTTTAGGTGAAACTTCTTCTTCGGTTATAAGTGTCCCTTTAGCTACAACCCGTTCTTCAGTTAAAACTGTCCCTTTAGCTGCACCCTCTTCTTCAGCCGGAGGTTTTTCTTCAGCTGGACCTTCTTGTTCATCTCAAAATATATCGACTGAAATAACTTCACTCGGCACCACTTTAACTGAAATACCTTCGAATCAATTATCTTCAATCGGAATATCTTCGCTCAATATATTGTCTGACGAATCATCAACTTCATCTTCTGCTATATCTTCAAGTGAAGATCCATCGTTTGTTAGGGATTTGAGTAACGTTGATCATACATCTATTCAGTACGTAGAAATGCCATTTAGTAGAGTTGTTTCCACTCATGGGTACTGCTTCGTTTGCGGATCAAAATCAAATATAATAAATGTACCAGCTGAAACTCGAAAACAAGTATTTATTATGCGGCGATTATATGTTCCTAGAGGAAATCGGTGCTGTCGTAGCCATTTATTAAAGAAACGTTTGTTTGAGCAAGATGTAATGAATTTAAGAATACATTCTAATAGTACTTTGATCGATACCGAAGAATAGAGAAATTATTTTGAATACTTTTCTATGAATTGCAATTCAGATATTAATGATAAAGTGGGCGATTTTATACTTTCGGAAGAACGACTTAAAGTATTTACAGGTTTAACATGGAGCAATTTAATTAAACTTCGGGAAATGATGACTTCTATGAAAAAATCTCAGCAACACGATATCACTCAGGCTATTGTAGTATTTCTTTTCAAATTGCGTACTGGCAATTCAAATAGTGTGATAGCTGCAGTTCTCGGTTTAGAACGCGAACAACAAGTATCCGATTTTTGTAAGTCAGTTATAAATTCATTCCAGAAAGATATCCTTCCTGTTCATTTTGGTATTGCAGCATTAATAAAAAATTATACAATATTTCAGATCAGTTAGCGCTAATTTTCGATGGAACATATATTCGTCATGAAAAAAGTTCAAATAACGAATACCAGAGGAAATCATTTTCCGGCCAAAAGAAAGTACCGTTGTGTAAACCATTTACAGTTTGTACCACAAACGGTTATATTGTTGATATGTTAGGGCCCTTTTATGCAAAACAGAATGACGCAGAGATAATGAAGATTGTCATGCAAGACCCCAATGGTTTGCAAACTCTTCTGCAATCTGGAGATATTTGCATCGTCGATCGAGGTTTCCGGGATGTAAAGTCTGATTTAGAAGATCGCGGTTATACTGTTCTTATGCCTGAGTTAAAAGGCAAGCGTAATCAACTTTCCACTGCAGAATCCAATGCATCTCGTCAGGTTACAAAGGTTCGTTGGGTTGTCGAAGCTATACACGGAATCATAGGTCAGAAATATCGACTTCTTCATCATCAGTTAGATAACAAATTGCTTCCAAAGGTCGGAATATTGTGCAGAATAGCATGTTTTTTAAATAACGTCTTCGGAAAACGTTTAAACTCGGACACAGGGCTTTGCGACGAAATTGTTCATAGGATAGTTTCTGAAAAAAATGTTGATAATACATTAGCAGTGGAAGTAGAAAATAAACGTTGGAATAGGCGAAAGATTCTTTTTAAACAATTATCAGCTTCCGAAATTCTTGATTTTCCTGAAATGACAGAACGCGATCTTAAAATGCTATTTACTGGTTCATATCAATTATTTCAAGCAGTATCGTATTTAGCAGAACTGATGGACGACGAAAATAATATTAATATTCGGTGCCTTAAAGAATCTAAAAATATAGTTAAATCCGAAGTAAAATCACGTCACATTAGCAGTAAAAGTTATAGATGATACATTGATTACACATCAAATTCAATAGGCTACACAGGTATTAAAAGATATTGTTGTGAATGTGCTAATCGTAATCGTACAATTGGTTGTTGCTCACACGTAGCAGCAATTATTTATTTCTTGTCGCATGCTCGGTATCTGTCAAAAATTGTACGCCCTGCAGAAATTCTGAGTAAAATATTTAAAGTTGAACAAGTGACAGCTGTTATCAACGAAGACAGTGATGAGGACTAAGGATAACACAACATGAGGACTGAGGAATAAGGATTACAAAACTAAAGATAAGTGACTCGAAACTGAATTTCATATAGTACTTTAGTGTAAGACGTGTTAAACAATATCGTAGTTGATAAGATAGTTGACAAGAGGAGTGGTAGCATGAGCGCTCCAAAATTATTCTTATGTATATAATACATGTTACAACATTATAATAAGATGTTTTTATTATTTGTAAATAAGTATTTATCATTGTTGCATTAATAGAAATTAAAAAATATATGATTAACGAAAAAAAAAATATGTACCAACTAGAGATTCAAACCTACGCTCAAAAATTATCCAGCGGCTCAACAGCCGAGCACCTTATCACTTGCGCCACGGACGCTCTTGGAAAATATCGTAGATAGTTCTGAAGATATTCCTCAAAGTGTATGTTGTAATTGTTAGATATATTAGTTTTATTAATACCTATACTGTTTTGATCGATGTCAAAACATTAAGAATTATGTATTTCATAAAAAGTATACAGAAATTCTGTAAGCGAAAAAAATCGATTTTTGATTTTTCCAACTACGGCGCACCACTCCTAAAAATATGAAAAAAATTGAGGACAATAATAACAATAATATACACTTCCTGTAATTTTATAATCGTAGTTCTGAGATTCCTTCGATGCAAAACCGGCATTTTTCATCATTTTTTTTTGCGTTTTTTATTTTTCACAGTTTGGATTTTGAACTTAAAAATCTGAAAGAATTCTGGAATATGTGCCTCACTAACTGGAATATCTCTGATTTTTTTCAAAATTTTTCATGCCACAAGACAAGCGAAATTGGTCAAAATCGTGATTTCTGTTTTTTCTTGTTTACTCCCCCACCCGTCGAGATAGGGACTTGAAACTTGGCACAGATTAGTCTTTTTTGATAACCTATCGAATACATCATCGCGAATCGAAATCGGTCTAAGGGCACTTTTGACCCCCAAACCCGGCTATACCCTCTATTCTGTGAAACATCATGTACGTCGAATTCCACCGGGTGTCAACTTCTTGTATTAACTGCAGGGGCGTAGTATTCGGATCTATGGCTTTTTTAGATCCGAATACTACTTCACGGCGCGAAGTCCACCAATCCGTGGTAAATGCTAATGCACAGTCTGTAAATTTCATAATCTGTTAGTATCATACAAAATATCAAGTTAATATAACAAAATTTCAGAAACAATTTACCTTCTTGTACAGTTTCGCATAATTTGATTTTAATTTAATTCCTTAAACCCTCGTATATTCTCGGAATTACAACTCTCGAAAATGTAGTCCGAGAAGGAATTTTGTACTGCGGTTCGGCGATATTCATCAAATCCCGAAATCCAATGTCTTCAACGATGCTGTACGGATGAAGATCCAAAGCAATCATGCGTGCAATTCCTTCTGTCAATTGCATCGCTCGTGGTGAATTATCAGATAGATATTGCACATTTTGTGCAGTACTTGCACTGTGTGTTCCTCGCTGGAGAACGGTTTCCGAATGCGCGGATTTTAAATGTCCCATGACACCTGTCGTATTCCCGTGTTTTACCGCAAAGTCTCTGCCACAAATTTTACATTTTGCTCGATCCTGATTTAACCGTTCAAAGTGTTGCCAAACAATACTTTTTGATCTCTTTCTCCGTGTTTCAGGAGCGTGGCCTGACACACCGGCAACATTTTCAACACTCTCACTGGCACAAAGCATAATTAATAATTAAGTGTTTAAATGTTCTTAAAGAATGTCTAATTGAATTACTATATACACTAGTATTTTTACTATTATTATTGAAACTATTATTATTACTATTACTAAGTATAATAAATACAGTATTTAATCGTTAAACTAAAATAACGCCTTTGCTTTTAGTCGCATACACAGTTTGCTCTCGCTGACCTATTCGCTTCGTTCAGAGTGGCCAGACCACGTAAGAGTGCTGAGCGCTCGCCAGATGGGTACTATTCTTAAAAAATTCATAAACGCAAAAGTATATAACAAAATATTTTCATTTTTTTACACATACTAAAAAACGGTATAATGAACAAATGAAAACATTCAAAACAGTGAATTTGACACAAACCGTGTGAATTGTAGAAAGTTTTTAAATTAAATAGTGTATTTATTATATTTAGTAATAGTAATAATAATAATAATAGCGTATATAGTTTAGAGTCAAATAAGCATGGTTGGGTGTAGAGTGCGAGAGTGAGTGCAACGAAAGTATGAATGACGACATCCTGACGTGTGAGAGAGAAGTATTTGGACCGCGCGACAGTTTGAAATGTGGCTGAAAGAGAAATGCATGGAATCGAGCGAATGTTTAGGCTAACAAGGAGTCCGTACGGGTGATGGGTCACGAATTTCCTTCAAACTTTGCACATTTTTAGTAGTTCATTAGGACAATATAACGTGCAAATAATAAGGCGTACAACTCAAGCGTTTTCGAGAAAATCGCAAGAGAAGTTCGTGCGTTCTTTATATTACCTTGCGTTTGAGTTGTAAACAAGAAGCAGCGGCGGCCTAGTGGTTAACGTCCTAGCGTCGTAACGGCTAGATCGGTGAATCGGGTCCCTTTCATGTCTATTTTTTTTCTCTCCTTTTTCCCTTTTTTTTCCACATATATCATCGTATTATTTCATGTACGTCTTTTCTAATCCATATTGTTGACATCCAATTATGTCAAAATGTTCAATGCCCCAGCCTATAGTCGAATGTTTTTGCAAATTTTTTATTTGTTCGAAAACATACGCAAAATCGGAGAAGTCTATTTCTTTGGATATTGAATTTTTCGACTGTTGTGGTTCCGCTCGCTCTACCACATAGTTACAGTTGTAATCTATAGAATTTCCGACATCTTCATTCGTTCCTTCCTGGATGTCCATTACGGAAGGTATTTCGCAGCTGACTACCAGGTTATTACCTTCCCTTCACTGATGTCGTTCTTTCTTTTTCGCTTTTGTTTAAATCTGCGTTTTCATTTTCCTCGAAATTTACTTCGTCTATAATTTCTTGAGTCATTTCAATATCTTCGACATTTTTTATTTCTTCTTCGTGTCCTGCCATAGCAAGAACTTCATCCTCTTGGAATGTTTTGTAGGAAGTACTTGAAGAAGTACCTGCTTTCTCCACGGTACTTCGACATACCGCGAGGCACGCTGCTTTCTTTAATTGCCGGCTATACGAAAAAAATCAATAATTATAATTAATTATATGCGGGGCATACATAAATGTAAGAAAAACGTATTATACAAATGTACGACCATGACAGAAATTCGACAATAATTAACGGAATTGCATGAAAAATAGAAGTGCACAATCAGAAGCCATCTGAGCTGGAAATAGTCTGATTTACGTGACATTAGGTATCATTTTAATCGAGAAAACACCAGAAAATTCTTTGGTGCCATCTTTTCCATTGATTCAATGAAGGACACAGAATTTAATTTTGTGAACAATTGATGGGGCACCGGCCGTGCGACCGTTGGCAGCCGAGCAAAGTCAGGTATGGCGCTTAGCGGACAACAAAGGATAGCGGGCAGAGTACCAAAAATATATCAGTCGTTTGATATTTTTCATGACAGCCTCGTGGAAATAGCATCAATGGATTCCTGGTGTCATCCCGATTAAAATGATACCTCACTTCAGGTACATCGGACTATCTGTAGTGAAGTTCTCTTTTGATTATGCAATTACATTTTGCATGTGATTTCGTCATTTATTGAACAAACCACATCATATTTGATGTCATTTGCATCAGAAAATCGTCACAAACATCCCGATAAAATATTCATTTTACAAACAAAAGACCAAAATATTTAGATTTTTGAGAAAAAAGAAGATAGAGTCCTATTTATCCCCTTTACAGGCCAATTTTGAAAGATACGATTACTTTAAAATTGGCCATATTAAAACGAATTCCATGTATCGTATATCGTATGAAGAGTCCGATACGCGAATATTTTAACGTGGTTCGAAATATACAGTGGGTAAAAAAAGTCTGCGTACGACATAAGTAACTCATACTTTTTCAATGTTATAATCTACTATAAATAAAAAAATCTGCAAAAGTAGAGCAGTGTGCTGGTAGAAATCAGAAAAATAATAATATTGTGGATGATAATTAAATAATTCGCAATGTTGGGTGCTTTACAACGCAATGGTTTTCTGAATCAACTAGGACGTCCCAAAAAGTTATTATAAAATCGTTATTCTCGTTTGCTAGTCAAATTTTTCCAGCTAGATGCTTTATAAAATACAGCATCATTCGTGACCAGCTTTTAATATTCAGCGATTGCCCTGTGTATGTCCCAACTATAAACCGCGGTCTAAGAACGAGACCATTATTGAGAGCCTCAAAAACAACCCTTCCGAATAGAAAAATTTGTATTTAACCGTTTATAACTAACTGTAAATGTATTAGGTGGTACTACCTACGGACAGTATATAAGAAAATGCTTTTTTTATTCCTAAAACAGCCATGCACATTTTACATCAAGGAAAAAACATCGTAAATGAAATTGCAAACACTAGTAATAAAACTGTTACGGCGTATACTGTACGAAATGTTTTGAAAAGAACACATTACTATAGACGCGCTGCAAGGCGTAAGCGTTTCGTATCCGCAGTTAACAAAAAAAAAAACGGAATAATATTTGCGGGACAATGTATAAATAAACCACAGGAATTGTAGGACACAGTAATATTCAGCGATGAAAGCAAATTTAATTTATTTGAATTCGATGGAAGAACAACGATTTGGAGGAAACCAAACGAAGAATTTCATCCGAAAAATACTTGTGCTACCGTCAAGCCTGGAGGTGGAAGTGTAATGGTTTGGAGTTGTATGGCAGCCACTGGCGTAGGAAATTTATATTTTATCGACGGAATTATGGTTAAAAATGAATATTTGAACATTCTAAAAAATAATTTGCAGCAGAGTGCGGCAAGATTGAAACTGGCAAATACTTTTACATTTCAACAGGATAACGATTCTAAATGTTCGTCATATATAGTGAAGAAACGATTATTGTATAATGTAAAATCTCAACTGCGCGGACCCCACAATCGGCAAATTTAAATACCATCGAACATTTATGGGAATTATTAGGGACGTGCATAAGAAGA
This sequence comes from Hylaeus volcanicus, assembly GCF_026283585.1. Classification (NCBI taxonomy): domain Eukaryota; kingdom Metazoa; phylum Arthropoda; class Insecta; order Hymenoptera; family Colletidae; genus Hylaeus; species Hylaeus volcanicus. The sequence continues at coordinate 761,044 of NC_071979.1, forward strand.
TATACTACACCATCCGAAGTAGCATTACGAGGAATACTGCGAAAAGAATGGGGATAAAATATCCATACAAGAAACTAAAAAGTTAGTGAATTCCATGCGTAACAGTTTGCAGGATGTGATAAAAAATAAGGACTATGCGAGAAAGTATTAATTTAATTTTTTTACCGTATAATGTACGTATTAGTATATAAGAGAATTTTTGTACGCAGACTTTTTTCGTGTGAATTTTTGTCACGATATGGTATAAAGTTGTATAATTATTGTATATAATAATTTAACTTGTACTTTAACATAAACTTACAATAAAGTTTGTACTTTGCATTTCATTATAAACACCAATTGTTTTTAATTTTTAAACATATTTCAGATATAATATATTATAATATAATTTCAGAATAAAAAATTGCCTTTTACTATTTTTTTCCCGACATCAACAAATTGTGATTTTTTAAAACTACAAAAGCACATATCTTAGTAAATTAATTTGTATAGCTTTCCAAAAACTCTCTAGTCATTTGGATGAGGTATTGTGTTGATGCGCGGGTGGACGATCTGTATTGAAAGTGACTGCGTATAATTTTGTTATATGGAGATAATGTTTAAAATTAGTAAGAATCATCGATATTTCACCGATATTTCAATACCCTGCAGTTTGGGATATTCTCTATCTCTACTACTTCTCTGTTTGTGGGGACTTCGTTACGAAAATTCGTAGGGCCGCGTACACGCTTTCCCTTGACTTTCCTCGCGCCCCAACATCTGTTAGTCATCAGGGTAAAGTGACGACGTTGTCGTTTTGGCATATAATAGCGTCTATTCTTTCCGTACGCTGTTGCCGTTTGACTGAAGTCGATATATTTTTATACAGAGGTTTAGGTTGCCCTCACCGATGTGTACGATTCATTTAATTTAAAATAAAGAAACGTAACCGAGATGTTGGTCGCATTGAATGGAAAACAAACTACGTCCACGTTCTCGTAAAACGTTCGATTCCGTTTCGTGACAACATCAATCATCAAATCTTTCATGCATTTTTGAATACCAGAATTATCTATCCGGACGTAAGAAAAGTGATTATATATTTTTTTTCGTAAAAATATCGTTTCGCTAACAAAATACTGTTGTGTCATCATAATATTGTCCAAAACTTTCCCATGACCTCCAAAAGATCTGTACGAAATTGACTTAGTCAATTGAGTGAACAGTTCGAAAAAGAATGTTTCCGACAATTGAGTGGATTTGCTTTCTGTCATCGGCACGGTCAACCAGCGTTTACCTCGCGAAAGGCGAACACGTGTTTCTCGGACCTCTTCGGTTCTTCGTTACTACACAACTTGTCATAAAATGAAATAGCACCCTGTAGCCTCTCGATGAAGAGTAACTCTAAAACAGGGTTTCTCACACTTTCTCCGCAATGGTACACTTCGCAAACTCGGGAATTTTAACCCTTACCACTTAGCTTATTTTTTAGTTCGGGTAATTCCTAATAGTAAAAGTTAAAACATTGTTTATGTAAAAGCTTTCCAAACTGTCGCGGAACACCAATTCAGGTTCAACGGGGCACTGGTCTTCCGCGAAACACATTTACTTTGGGAAACCCCGCTCTAAGATATTCTGGGCTTTCGAGGATTGAAAAGAAATCTTTTCACGCGAAACGCAGCAGAGACATGCCTCCGTCAGCTTGGGAGTAGCGGAGACGATTGTGTACGCTGCCTTGATTTGCGACTGGCACATGGTAAACGCTGGTTGACCGTGCCGATGACAGAAAGCAAATCCACTCAATTGTCGGAAACATTCTTTTTCGAACTGTTCACTCAATTGACTAAGTCAATTTCGTACAGATCTTTTGGAGGTCATGGGAAAGTTTTGGACAATATTATGATGACACAACAGTATTTTGTTAGCGAAACGATATTTTTACGAAAAAAAATATATAATCACTTTTCTTACGTCCGGATAGATAATTCTGGTATTCAAAAATGCATGAAAGATTTGATGATTGATGTTGCCACGAAACGGAATCGAACGTTTTACGAGAACGTGGACGTAGTTTGTTTTCCATTCAATGCGACCAACATCTCGGTTACGTTTCTTTATTTTAAATGAAATGAATCGTACACATCGGCGAGGACAACCTAAACCTCTGTATAAAAATATTTCGACTTCGGTCAAACGGCAAGTTTGTATTTAGTGTTTTTAGTTGTTTAGTATCAACTAAATTTTGTACTGCATGTATTGCAGCAAGAGGTAATCATGTTGCACAGTGTTTGCAATAAATAAGCGATAACAGTATATGTAAATGTAAATAAATAAGAGGAAAGACAAAAATTTGATTGTTTGTTTTTTCGCAATTTTCTCGAAAACGGAGCATAAACGAGCAAATCATCTAACGTTTTCTTTTTATTACATTTTCGGTGCTATACACGCTCCCAAATTTTAGACATTTAAATTGGAGACTCCCTGTATAATATTCATGAGAATGTTGTAAAACATTGTAAAACTGATAATACTTTCAACAAACTACTCCCGATTAACTCTCTTCGCAGGAAGTGGTTTCAAAGTATACATATGTTTAACAATCATCGCTAAATTACGAAAATAAATAATTTTAAAAATAGGTATTCTTCACTTTTGTCCATACTTTATGTTCACAAGGTTGTAATAAAATAGATTAACATTTATTAACAAATTAGAAACAAAAACTATAAATTTTCAATATGTTATTTAAACAAATAATGTTTGTTAAAATTTTCTTATGCAAAAAAATTCTTTGTTTAAAGTCCCACAATTAAGAAACGGAAGCTTCCAATTATCTCCTTTAATTTCGGAGATATTTCCAAAAACATATTTTGCGCCCTTAATTTTGAGGGGCATTCTCACCCTTTTAATGAAAACGATGACAGATATCAAAAATATGTGTCAAATATTCTATTGAGAACCATCTTACCAGATAAGCTTCATTGAAATCAACGTGTATCGATTCGATATGTTTCCTTGTAAGAACATAACTAATCACGTTTTTAGGTAGAACGTCGCGATTTTCGGAAATTTTATTACTTGCAACTGCATTGACCGATCTCGACGAAATTTTCCGAATATACAAAACTTATTTCAATCTACGAGAAACATATTTTACGTTTTAATTACAGGTTCAAATGAAAAAGATAAAAAATTACCTTTTACTATTTTTTTCCCGACATCAACAAATTGTGATTTTTTATCATGTATTAGAAGTAAAGAAAAATAAGTGTAGAAACGTGACTTACCTTTCTTGATACTTCTTATTCTTCGATAAACGTTTTACGGATAACGTCGGTTTCTTCCGTTTTCTGTCACGCTTCAAATATAAATTTTTTCTTGTATCTTCGTCATCGTTTTGTCGTTCTATCGTAATGGAATGATCGCACACAGCAATTACTACAATATTCAAATTACACAGAAATAGAACAATTCACAAATTATGAATGTTCCATATATAAAAGCACGATTGCTTTCTGTGTCTTTACCGTTGCGCGAACGACTAAGAACTGAAAAGCTTTCGTTCTCACTGCATTGGACGTAGATCTCTTGAGACACTCAACGAAAGTCAATAAACAAAATCGAACAGGATGGACGTATGCATTCTGTTTCTCTCATTTTCCTTAGGGCTAATGTAAAGGGTGTTCAGAAATTTACTAGCCAGTATTTTTCTCATCTATGGACAAAAGTGAAGAATACCTATTTTTAAAATTATTTATTTTCGTAATTTAGCGATGATTGTTAAACATATGTATACTTTGAAAAGAAATGAAAGAGAAAAAAGTGATACAGCTGTTTATATGCAATGTGACCAGGTATATTAATTTGTTGTACTTGTACTATTTCCTGAGAAATGAAGGTAACCTTCATTTTTTTTAATGGAATGATATATATTTATTATATCATATGAAAACGCGTATCAAAATGAATTCAACGATGTACCTCATAATGACCTTGAAACTCATTCAGAGTCGAGAACATATGTTCAATACATAACTGTATCTACTCGTATTAATTACCGGAATTTCTTATTGGTATGTTTACATGTCATGATCAATGTGCCTTTCATACATTTTTGTGCCCTGTGCATTACACCTTTAGTGACTTCTGCTATGGTTGTTTGAGTGTTTAAATGGGTCTCAAGGTCATAATGTGATACATCGTTGAATTCATTTTGATACGCGCTTTCATATGATATAATAAATATATATCATTTCATTTAAAAACTGAAGGACACCTTCATTTCTCAGAAAATAGTACAAATATGAAAGATATATATACCTGGTTACATTGAATATAAAAAACAGTATCACTTTCTTCTCTTTCATTTTTTTATCATATGCACCATTTACGAGAAAAACGCTGATTAGTAAATCTCTGAACACCCTTTATACTGATACATTTACATACACATATAGTATGTACTTTCGGAGATACTTTTTAATGAAAATATGTGCACAGGAAAAAAGCTTTATTATCATATGCGTATACTTTTGACGTATCAACGACTTTATTAGGGAAGAATTTATATTTTGTTTTACAGTTATCCTTTACCACTTGCCTAACGGCAAAGGAACACCCCGCAAGTATGCGCGGACACGCCGCACGTTTTCAAACCTTTGCGCATTCGAATTTTTACGCGCGCCGCTGACGCGTTCCTCGGTCCTTGGTGCAAGTGAAATAGAAAATATTGAGTGACTGAGAGGGGGTAGTTTGGGCCCTTTCTACCCTCGAGACTAGCAGAGCCTCGATCGTCAGTTTAAAAATGATCGTGAAACAGTGAACAACGGAAGTACCTTCACGCTTCTTACTATCTCTGTGTTGTACACTATGTGCGCCGGTAATATGAAAGTAGTCTATCCCAAATTTTCCAGTTATTACATTTTACTCATTTTTTTCATACTTTTTAGTGTATTTTGAAGTCTGTTGTGTTTTGATTATTACGTATACAGAAACTCGCTGTTTGTTTCCGAAGCTCGCGTTCATCAATTTTATTTTATCTACCCTCCTGGAATTTGAAGCTCGGTCTCCCTGGAGTGCATCCTGCAGCTGCATACTCTTAACATCATCTTCGACTTGCGTTGCGTGGGAAGACTTCTTATCTACCCTTTCCCAGGGAACGCAGCTGCTCACCTCAGAGCCACGGAAATCCTAACCGTCAGATTTCCAAATATGGAAATCACCGACGGATCTCCACCAACATTTAGGGGTATATAAACCCACGATTTTCGTTGCTCGGGGGGTTAGAACAATAGAGTTACGTAGAGTCACATCACGTCCATCGTTGCAGAGTGTGCTTTAGTGAGATCGGGCTTCAGTTTCCCTTTCGATCAAGTTAACCTTATAGATCCGCGAAGACGGTTTTCATCTATTACGGCATTTAGAATCACACTCGACCCCCGCATCGCCAGTGTGTTAACACCGTGCAACAATTAGGTAATTAAATTAAACGTTTACACGACCGCGACAACACAACACTGCACATTTGTAACTTAGTATAGTTATTCTGAATATATATTCTTTTGTGTAAATTCAAAGTTTCCTAAGTCAATTACTAAACCTTCACGATATAACAAGTAATCCTAGCCTGTGTAACGATCCCACAACATAATAACTTTGCCGCTCGAGTTATTATTCAATTAAATTATTATTATTATTATTCAATTATTATTATTATTATTCAATTAAATTAATAAGTTGCGAGGCTTTATCCGCGACGCGTAGTATTCATCAACGATGCGATTTAAGCTCAGTGTATTCAACCCGAATTCCCTAATTCAACCTATCCTGCGGTTACCCTTTACTGGGAGATACCGATTCCTGCTAGCTATCTGACTTCGCGCCAGAGTCGCTGCACTTTTTCGAACAACCTCACAATTGGAACCTTACCCTACGGTTACCCTTAACTGGGAGATACCGATTCCTGCAGCTATCTGACTTAACGTCCGAGGCGTCTGCATTTGTCTCCAATAACCAACAACCAAACACCCTAACCTACGGTTACCCTTTACTGGGAGATACCGATTCCTGCAAATATCTGACTTCACGTCAGAGTCGTCTGCATTGTCTAATCTATCCTCAGCCTTCGGCACCATTGATACACAATAATTAATCGTATCGGTGCAATTCTCGAATACACCCCACTCGCAGAGCCACACACACGCGTCGCTATCGCCCTGGCTCGTAACATGATAAAAATTATTTTATTTTTCATCGCATCATGCGTTGGGTCATGGAATTATTTAATCAAATTGTTTTCATATGTAAAGACGGGTATGTAGAACAATTTCTGAAAGTAGGAAGGTGCAACTCTCTTTCGTTTTCGAGAAATAAATTTTTAAAAATATCTAAATTTCGATTGAGGAGTATCGACTGTATAAGTGTTGGAAATGTTATAGAACTATGTGAGCCTGGCACCCGACTTTTCAAAAATTAATTTTTTTTTTAAAGAAAATGATAGTATTTCGCTTGTACTTGATTGTACTATCAATAGTTTCGTTTGTACCTTCATTAATTAATAATTTAAAAAATTCAAAAAATGGTCAGCACCCGACATTGAGATTTTTGAAATATGTTTTTTCCCCATTCTTTAGAAGCATTTGTACCCGTTTGTATCGCTTTTCGTTTCGTTTGTACCACAATAGTTTAAATTTTACAAGCAATTGTTGATAGGCGTAAGAGTGGAAATCGTCAATTTTCGAGATTTTTAAAATCTGTTTTTTCCCCATTGTTTAGAATTATTTGTACCTGTTTGTACCGCTTTTCGTTTCGTTTGTATCTCAATAGTTTAAATTTATCTTAATTTTATCTTTTCTTTTACTTGTCAGATGAACAAAGAAAGGTCTGCATCCCCGGCGCCGGCCCCGAGTCCAGCAGCGCGGCAAAACGGGAACGAGTCATCCCCGGGTCCAGCAGCGCGGCAAAGTGGGAGCAAGTCAGCCCCGGGTCCAGCAGCGCGGGATAAGGTTAGCGCCTCATCCCCGGGTCCAGCAGCGCGGCAAAGCCGGACCGACTCAACCCCGGGTCCGGCAACGCGGCGCAGCGTACAGAGGTGGGTAATATTTGTAGAATAAATATTTTAAATACTGTTTCAAATAATAGATTCTTCATAATTCAAATAAAATAGTATTTCAAATGGGATATAAAATTTCAGCAAATAAAATATTTTATTTTGATAATCTAACACATAAAATATGTTTCATATCAATAACATAGAGCATAAAATAGAATACTTTCCATAGTTCTTAATTTGAAAATATGTGTATGTGTATGTATGATACACAGATGGAGAAACTATTTCTTGCAAATATTATGATTTCTTGAGATTGAAGAATATCTCTTTCCATCATTCATTTTATGAAGATCCTTATTGAAGATTCTTAATAGAAATATTCATTGAAGAACTACATTGAATGTATGTTTATAATGCAGAGGAAAAGTACTTCGTTCGTTTTAGATTACCAAAATAAATATATTTTTTATCCAACTTCGAAAAAGGAGGAGTTACTTAATTAGATATATATATATTTTTTACACTATAATTTAGTATAATAAAATATTCCGAACTATGGTACAAATATTTTCAGTGTTTTTTAAATAAAATATTATTTGAAATATTATCTTAAAAATTTCTTACGACAAATAAAATATTTTATTTTTAAAAATACATGCACGATTCGAAATAAAATATTTATTTACTATTTACTATTTAAAATACGTATTTTACCCAGGTCTGCCAGTGTACCGATGGAAAAGACAACGCTCGCGTCGAGATCGATGGAAGTAGAATGTTACGTCCCGCTTATCTGAGACTCTTTCTTGGGATCTTTGTCTTCAATTTAAGAGCTAAAGCTCACCTTATCTGTATTTAATTGGAAAAGAAGGAATTTTGGGATTCTATAATGATTGTCACTTAGTTTGAGTATTAACAAATATAATTATGAAACAAAACTGAGTTTGAGATTACTTACAAACAAGAATAAAAACTATACAATTGAAAATGGTTTAACAATACCAATCGTTGATCTTATGCTATCGGCGGGGTTGTCAGGTTGTCCCGGGCTCGGCTGTGGCGAGGATCTGGTCTGGTTGTACACTCGCGACACGGGACTCTAATAATTGGCGAATAATAAACGTCGGACTTTCGTAGGTAACTCCGCGATGACTCTATCTTTAGTGCGTATGTTCTCACTTACGCGAACTCTTTACTCAGCTGGAGATACGATACACGATACCTAAATGAGACTAACGCGAGAGATTAACCTGTCCGCGACTACAGGATAATACACAAAAAGAAGCCGTCCGTGGTCGTGACCACGGGTTTATATACCCTCACATCCTCGCAAGGCACGATCGTAATTTCGAAATCTTAATTTCTACATTTCCGAATCTTGGACATGTCGCAAGTTCGATGGCCGATTCGTATGCAACGGCCTAACATCGCTGACGCTCGTTTGCTGACTCGCGGTTTGCATTATTTCGTTCCCGAGGAACGATTTCCGCATCGTTTACCGAGCGCATTCCTTAAAGTCTATTGATCTTAACTATCGCAAAGTGAGGTCGATGAAAAGGGACACCGGCAGGGCCGGATGTAACAGAACAACTACAAAAAGAGGTATGTAAATACGTTACGTTTCATTAGCGTGGGTCAGCAATTGCATGAGTATACTGTTTTGAACAAACTTATACATTGTAATTAATATAAGCTTTATGTATTTTTTTTTCAAATTACAGCTCTCCAAAATAAGAGGCCACAGAGGTGGTGGCCAATATACTATATATAATAACTATTTATTAAAATTATGTATTAAATTTAAACTACTATTATATCTTATATATCTTATATTCTATCATTTTATATTAATAGTAATAATATTATTATATATATTTTTTCCCTATTCTATAGAATAGTTTGTACCCGTTTGTACCGTTTTTCGTTTCGTTTGTATCGCAATAGTTTACATTTTACACCAATTGCTGATAAGAGTGGAAATTGTCAATTTTCAAGATCTTTTGCGCTGGAAGTAGTTCGATCCCGGTAGGAGTCACTCATTTATTTTTTTACTTTTTCTTCCGTTTGTACCATGTTTTGTTATGCAAACTACATTTTTATATATTCAGATTATTTTTATACAATATTGTGCAATGTTTATGTTTTTTATCGCATTGAAAAAGAAGAAAGAAATAAAAGAAAGAAATGAAAAAAAGAAGAAAGAAGTTGTGCAATGTTTGTTTAATATAATTAAATTGTTATTTACAAACTATAATGACGTAAGTTTTTATAAAAGCTTGTAGAAACTCCTTTCAAATCCTGACTTCTTTTTCGAAGCGATAAAAAACATAAAAATTGTACAAAATTGTATAAGAATAATCTTAATACATGAAAAGGTAGTTTCCATAACAAAACATGATACAAACGGAAGAAAAAGTAAAAATAAAGTAAGTGACTCCTACCGGAATCGAACCCCGTCCAGCGCAAAGCTAGAGTTTCGAAGCGACGACGAAAGTAGAAAGAAACAGTTCGATGAAGAAGGAAGAGAGACTGAGAGTCGACGCTGGCAAATGTAAGGATACGGGATCGGGATGCTAAGCGCGATTTCGACCTCAGTGAAATGGCAACAGTGTAGAGGGACGCTGTTGTGAGAACGGCAACATCGCAATTGTATCGACATCACGTTAGCAGTCGTCCTCAATAAGCGCCATCTCCTATCGATTGTCTGAACTAAATTTGTGACGTAACTTGCTCTGCATTATCGTCGAAATGGCGGAACTCGTCTTTGGGAATGTTTTTACGATTTTTCGCTTTTTGTTCTTATATTAGCATATTTTGGGTTGAATGAGGGCTCATTCGAACCACGGACCTGACTGGATATCCAGTCGGGAGGGGAGGTAAACCCCTACGTGGCGCGTCTCCGGGTTGCGGATAGGGGAAGCTCTCTGGCGGGGTGGATAGTGGCTGAGAGGCCGCTTCCACTTCGTTGGGGAGTCGGGGCGAAAGCCCCCGCGGACAAAACACTGGTATGAATGTGTGTGTGAATGGGCTGCGGTCGGTGTCTCATGGATATTCCTGAGAGACTAGCCAAGGGGGGAGTAGTAGCTCCCCGACCAGGGCGGAGAGTGATGTTAGTACCTGACCTCTGCGGTAGTAATAAGGGTAAACGTAAGTCCGACGCACCGAGGTGCGTCGGCAAAGATCCCGTGAACCCGCATGTTAAACGTGGGAGAACCGCTTACTTAACCGCTGACTGGAGCCAATCTCGGGGTTGAAGTGGGATTACCGGGCGCAGGAATGGAGGCTTACCTGGTCAGTATTGCCTGATACCCTGAGCTGCGGGGGGTAAACCGTAGCACCGTCTAGCCCGAGGTTTGGGTTTGGCGTCCATTCGGATTGGGCGTCGCCCACTCGATAGGGGTGACGAAAAACCTTTAGCATCATTTATGGCGCGGGCCTATCCCGTAACATTTTTCATAGATTCACTTCGGCATCGATAGGGTGTGATCGCCTGACAAACCGATTCTCGGTTTCGGTGTCGTTTAACGATAGGGTTTATTTACCGGCGGAAGATCCCCTACTGCGGTAGGGGTGGCATGAAGCCCGAAGCCGAGAAATATACACATACATACATGGATAATCTAAAACACAAAAAACAAACCGTGGTAGGAGGGTGTGTAGAGGGAGGTGTTGGAGATGTGTCTCGTCTCGGTGACGCAATACCTGTTGTGGTACTGAGGCGATCCACGACGTCGGCGGTAAATGGCACAGCCGCAAGGGGTGGCAGAGACCGAGATCGGTCCCCAGTGCAGGCGTCGGACAATGGGGAGACGCGACATCCCCCAACCCCTTTGCCGTCCACCTCCGCAGAGGTGACGCCAGAGGAGGACGGAGGGCGGCTCCGTAGTGAAGCTACGCCCCCGAAAGAGGGCTCCAGGCGGCTCCGCAGCGGAAAACGCCGAGCACCACGTCGTCTCTCGGACAACGAGGACGAGGAGGGGGGAGACTCGGACACATCCCTCGAGTCCGCTACATCGATGACGAGCAGCCACTCGTCATCAATGAAAAGGGGCAAGTGTGCAGCCGTGGAAGATTTTGTACGCTCGGTGGAGGCCAAGACCTGGTACTTGGAATCTTCCAGAGCGGAGAGAGAGGTCCAGGAATGCCTGGCCATCTTGGACACCTCGGTACCTCCTCGTCGGCCGAGTAGGTCGGCCATACCCCTACCTGAAGAGGCGAAACTGAGCCGCGAAATGCAGGCGAAGCCCACGGCTGAGGTGGCGGCATTCGTACTGGAGCGGCAGACGGATGTGGAGAGGGTGGCGGCCGTCTCAAAGGGTCTAAAGGGCGACCTAGTGCGCGCCTTGAGATTGGCGGCCCTGAACACGCGGGTGGCGGTCTCAGAGCTGGCGACAAGGTCGGCCAGCGACGCTACACGCGAGCTGGAGGCGGAAAACATGTCTCTCCGCGGCCAGCTCGCTGAATTGCGGGCCGAGGTCGAGCGGCTTCGGCGGGCCGCAGAGGTGCGCGGGGGGCTGCTGCGCCGATGCCGGCCATGCCTCGGCCGGCTGTTGCAGTAGCAGTCGAGGCCCCGGCGCCGCCGGTGCCAGAGCGGCAGCGGTCGACAGAGGCGGCTGCAGACAAGGCGCCGGCGTGTCCCCAAAACCCACCATCTGGGGACGGACTGCTGCAGCAGATCGCCGCCATGATTGACGCTAAATTGGCGTCCTTTAGGCGGGAGCTGCTGCCAGCGGGCGTTGGAAGACTGGGGGGAGGCGCATCCGGAGCCAGCCTCGAGAAGAGGCTCTCAAAGAAGAAGAGGGCAGCGGAGGCCTCGGCTAAAACGCGGCTTCGTCAGCAGCCGAGCGGTACTGGGCCATCGAAGAGCGGCACTAGGATGCCGCAGATACCGGCGGCTGTGATACCGGTTGATACCGTCGCGAAACCGGCTGGCAGGCGCAATAGCACCCCGGCCGCTGTTGCTCCGGCTGCGTAACAGGAGTGGGCAAAAGTGGTAGGGCGCAGGGCCAAAAAGACCGCTACCACTAAAAAGGCCGCTGCGCCCTCCACTAAGGGAAGAACACCACTCGGTGCTAAAGCAAAGGAGGCCCAGAAGAAGGGTAAGGTGGCGCTCCCACCCCGTCCGCCGAGTACGGCGGCCGTCACTATGACGGTACCGGCGGACAGAAATTTGTCGTACGCCGAGGCGATGACCATGGCCAAGTCGAAGATCAACCTGGCCGATATTGGCATCGACGCGGTGCGACCGAGGAGGGGCGTCACCGGGGCCCTTGTCTTGGAAGTACCGGGCGAGGATGGAGCGGCGAAGGCGGATGCCCTCAAAGATGACGGAGGCTTTGGCCGGGACTGGGGTGCGTATCGCGAGGCCCACAAAGAAAGCGGATATAAGAATCCGTGGTCTCGTCGATTCCATCATCCCGGCGGAGGTGGCCAGAGCCGTTGCGACGGCCGGAAGCTGCACCGAGGGGGACGGTAAGACCGGCGATATCCGGACCGCCCCCTCAGGCCTGGGGACCATATGGGTCCGGTGCCCTGCGGCTGCTGCCAGGAAACTGGCGGTCGCTGGAAAGCTGGCCGTAGGGTGGTTCCGGGCCACGGTGGAGTCCCTCGCGGCGCGTCCCATGCAGTGTTACCGCTGCCTGGAGATGGGGCACACGAGGCAGCGGTGCACAGCTGCCGTGGACACGTCCGAGCGGTGCTATAACTGCGGCGGCTCGGACCACAAGGCGGCGGCGTGCTAGGTCCCTCCCAAGTGCTCCATTTGCACGGACAGTGGGAGACCAGCCGGCCACAGGTTGGGTAGTCGGGCTTGTCCCGCTACCCTAAAGAAGACCAGGGGGAGGAAGAGTGCTGGGCCAAAGGCAGCAGGCCCAGCTGTTGCGGGGGTGACGCCGGCCGTCGCCCAGTTAGAGAAGAAGTCGGTTCCGAAGGGACCCGGGGTGGCTCCAGTGGTTGCCGATGCTACGGCGGCCATGGAGGCCACTCCTTAAACTGTATGATGGGTCCTTCGGCACCGATTATACAGATAAATTTAAACCACTCGGCCAGGGCACAGGATCTCCTGATGCAAACCCTGGTCGAGTGGGGTGCCGGGCTGGCAGTGGTGGCGGAGCCGTATAGAGTCCCCGATCATCCATACTGGATGGGGGACCTTTTGGGCTCCGCCGCCATTGTGTGAAGTGGAAGGCCGGGAACCCCGCCGCTGGAGCTGTTAGAATGCGGTAGGGGTTACCTGGCCGTAGATTGGGGAGGTATCGCGGTGGTGGCGATATATGCGCCGCCGAGCTGGTCCCTTGCGAGCTTTGAAGGGTATCTGGACGAAGTTGGGAGATGCATCTCCCGCTGCCTCTCTCGTCCGGTGCTCGTCCTGGGGGATTTTAACTCCAAGGCTCAAGCCTGGGGGTCCCCTCGGACTGACGCAAGGGGCCATGAAGTTATCGACTGGGCGGCTGGACTGGAGCTCCGTTTGCTCAATACGGGCTCCGTCCATACGTGCGTGCGGCACAATGGGGGGTCCATTGTAGACCTCACATGGGCATCCACTGCAGCCGCGCGACGTATTTCGGGGTGGAGAGTTATCGGACCACAGGTACGTGATCATCGGCCTCTCCGCCGATCACAGTGCCCCCCGACGCCGTCCAGCGGCGGCAAGGCCGCCACCGCGATCAGGACGCCCTGATGGCGGCAGCCCTGGTCGTGGCCTGGCCCGAACGTCCGGCCGGGCCTGTCGACAGGCAGGTGGAAGCTCAATGGCTCCGGGGCGCTATGACGTCCATTTGTGACGCCGCTATGCCCCGGGCCAGGGTCCACCCGAGGAGGGCGGTGTACTGGTGGTCGCGCGACATTGCAAATTTACGCATCGAATGCATACGCGCGCGACGCCAGTACGCCCGTGCCCGTCGGCGATGACGCGCAGATTTGGAGAGGGCTGCCCAGCTGTATAGGGCATACCGCGAGAAGGTCGTGGCCCTGCAACTGGCCATCAAACGGGCTACGGTCCAGGCTTGGAAGAATCTCCTCGGCTCTCTGGACAGGGATCCATGGGGGCGCCCCTACAAGATGGTGATGGGGCGGCTTCGCCCTTAGGCGCCCCCACTCACGGAGAGCCTAGACCATCAATTTCTCGGGGGTGTCGTGGGTGGGAGGCGACCCGACCATTGCCCGGGACGGAGGGCCGCGAAGTTGAGCGGCCCCCCGTTGTGGGGGTCATGGATGGGGAGATGGCCGCGGTTATCCGGTGGCTTTGGGGCAAGAATACCGCCCCGGGGCCGGATGGGATACCTGGCAAAATCTGGACCTTGGCCTTGGGCGTTCTGTTCGGGAGAATACAGGGGATGTTCTCCACCTGCTTGGAGTCGGGGGTGGTCCCCCGACTTTGGAAGAATGGGCGGATGGTCCTCCTTAGGAAGGATGGAAGGCCCGCGGATTCTCCCTCCGCGTACCGGCCGATATGTCTCCTGGACGAGGTGGGGAAGATGCTAGAACGCATCATCGCTTCCCGCCTCTCCAGCCACCAGTCGCGCGTTGGTCCCGATCTGGCTGACTGCCAATTCGGCTTCCGAGAGGGCCGGTCAATCGTTGACGCTATTAAGCGCGTCCGGTCCCTCTCGGAGGGTGCAGTCACCCGGGACAGGGTGTGCATAGCGATATCATTGGATATCGTAAACGCTTTTAACACCCTGCCCTGGGAAGCCATAAGGGAGGCACTAATTTACCATCAAGTGCCTCCCTATCTGAGCCAGTTGATCGGGGCCTACCTGAGCGACAGGTGGATAGAGTACCCGGGCCGGTACGGCATGGAACGGAGGGAGGTGGACCGAGGTGTCCCACAGGGCTTAGTTTTGGGCCCGTTGTTGTGGGACCTCGGCTACGATGCGGTCCTGCGGGCCCCGCTTCCCGACGGCGCCAGTCTTGTCTGCTTTGCAGACGACACGTTAGTGGTCGCCGTCGGGAGCACTTTTGAGGGGACCATCCGCCGAGCAGAGGTGGCGGTAGCGGCTGTCGTCGCTAAGATCCGCGAGCTGGGCCTTCGTGTGGCCCCTGAAAAGACCGAGGCCATATGGCTTCATGGCGGGCCCCGGTCTCGACCACTGCCCAGGTCGTGGGTCCGGCTGGGTGGAGCCTGTGTCGAGGTCGGGAGCCAAATGAAATACCTTGGTCTCGTCCTCGACAGCCACTGGCGTTTGGAGGCTCACTTCGACCGTCTGGTCCCCCGTGTGGAAAGGGCGGCGGCTGCGCTTGGCCGCCTTTTGCCCAATATCGGGGGACCTGAGGATCGTGTGCGCCGCCTATATATGGGAGTGGTGCGGTCTATGATGCTGTACGGGGCCCCAGTATGGGTCTCGGACGCGATGGGAAGCCGGCGCATAAAGCAACTGATGCGCCGGCTGGAGAGGCGGATAGCCATAAGGGTCATCCGCGGGTACCGCACCATCTCCTACGTGGCGGCGCAGGCTCTGGCGGGTGAAATACCCTTCGAACTGCAGGCGTTCGGAGGACTCCGCCTGAGCCAGAGTCGGAGACGGTCGAGGAATTCGAACGCCAGGCCTGGCGACTGGCGCTCGCGAATTGGCGACTGGAGCTAAGCTCCCACGCCGGCGAGCGCGTCGCCGGGGCCCTCCTGCCGCACCTCAAAAGGTGGCGGGAGAGGCGGCAAGGAAGGCTCACCTACCGGGCGACGCAGGTATTCACCGGACATGGCTGCTTCGGTGTCTACCTGTGTCGCATAGGGAAGGAAGCCGCGGCAGCCTGACATCACTGTGGCGAGGAGGAGGACTCGGCGCAGCACACGCTGGAGGAATGCCCCGCCTTTTCAGCGCAGCATCGAGTCCTACGGGCCCAAATCGGGCAGGACCTCTCGCTCCCAGTAGTAGTTGGGGCTATGCTGGAGAGTGAGGGGAACTGGAGGGCGGTGGTCTCCTTCTGCGAAGAGGTTATCTTGCAGAAGGAGGCCGCAGAGCGGGATCGGGAACTGGCCGATCCCGCTCGAAGGATCCGGGGGCGACGGCGACCTGGTTGGGGTCGCGCCGTCGGGCCCCCGGACTAGGGACGTTAGCCGGCGGCGGGAACGGTCATAGACAACCTCCGTCGCCGGCTACCACAGAGGACAAACGGTGGCAGGAGAGGGGGGACGACAAGGTAAATGCCGATCCCCCCTGGCGGTCGCGATACCCAGGGCCCCCGCCAGATAATGCGGCCGCCGAGATGTAGCAGGGCGGGGCGCGGCTTCCCTGAACCGCAGATTGGGAGGTGGCAAGGGGGGACAGAATCTTTTCTCCCTCGGGACGCGGCCGGCCAAAAGCTACCAGATGGCCGGCCTAGGCGAGGGGGAGCTGCGGCAGCGTTCTATGAGAGATCACGCAGCTCCTCCTAAATCGTCGAAGTTAGTAGAGCGTCCGAAGGTCGCCGTGGAGGTTTTAGTGGGTATAACCCCACACTACAATCTGTTATCAGATTTCCTCCACGTAATAAAAAAAGCTCATTCGAAAGAAGAAGGTCCAACGAAGGGTGCTCTGGCCATCATTCGAGTCACAAAATCCATTTAGTAACCTAAAAATACTTCCATTCTACGGATGTGTTTTGCTCGACTTTTGTTCAACTTTGGACGCTCATATTATTAAATACAACACACTATCGTTCTATCATGACCAGAGCACCCTTCATTGGACCTTCCTCTTTCGAATGAGCCCTCATTCAGTCCAAAATATGTTAATATAAGGACGAAAAGCGAAAAATCGTGAACCCCTTTTTAGTGGTCTTTAAGAATTTTTTTCAGGAACAAAGATAAATAGAACTTCGCTAAACTTTAAGGGCGTGTTATTACGTGTTCGAAGAATAAAATAAAAATTTTGTATTAGGAATTAGTACTTTTTATTCCTGGTATTTACATAATCTTCATAAGCACTTCACCACGAAGAGTAACAGATTGTGTACAATGTAGCATATCCAATTCTTATCTGAAACAAAGTAAATTGATTTTTTCTTCAATGTTATGTAATTTTGTCCTATATGAGCTAAAAAAAGAATGCAAAAGTATAAAATTGTACAAATTATAGGACGTTTAAGAAAAAATTTGATATTCACGACAAAATTTCGACTTATTTGTACAAAAAAAAGTTACTTAATTTGATTTTTTTACAAAGTTCTTAGTTCATAGAGGACAATTATTCATTATCTAACTAAAAATCCTTGGGAAAAGCCGATCGGTCAACTAGATTTTCGTCTATCGTGTACACAAACCCCCGAAACATGGTTTCGAGAAAAACGTGTTTGAAGTTTTCGATACAAAAAAGTAATAGTTATTGAAAACATACTGTAATCAGAGGTTAGTCTGCTATACCAGGCCCATACAGCAAGCCTTCCGCTTCCTCATGAAATTCGTTTTGTTGCATTTGAACCAGTGTGCAAGCTGTTCGAGCCTCCTTCGTGCTGCTTGATCTGCGGCGCTCCTGCCTCGAGATTCGTTGCGCGTCGTGCGTATCGGCAAAAAATTTGCTTTGTTGTCCAACGTTTATTTGTAGTGCGTTCATTATTCGAAGGATGGACGAGTACCCTTCATTAAAAATGCTGGCAGCAATGAAAGCGGCAATTTCGATAATTTTTAGGCCTGAATTTAAATGTTTCGGTGCTAGGCGCCAGACTGTAGAATTGAAACTTTCGTTCGAATTCTGGGTATGGCCACCTAAACATCGAATTAGCAGATCTTCCTTCGAAAGTTCTTCGTAAATAGGTCGTATGTGTTTAGCGACATCTGGGTGAAGTGGGGGTGGATGGTCGAACAATTTTTCTTGACCTGCCGCCTGAGCCTTCCGCCACTCGCACCAGCTGTCGGCTCCGATTGGACAATTGTCATGATTTGGATTTTCATTTGTGGAACACAGATGGTGTAATGTTGCCATTATGGCTTTTCTCATATCGGTCACGGAATCTACATTTCGTCTTATCGCTAGTCTATAATATGTGGTTAACTTTTTAATTAAAATGTCTGTTAATTTTCCTTTTCCACCAAGCTTTTCTATTTTTTTTAAATTTCTGAGCCGTGTGCTCATCCGTTTTTCCACGTGTCCTACGTCACTTTTTGTTACAGGGTAATCATCGCCATATGGATTGCAATCTAAAATACCTTTGTACGTTTTGGAATCACCGTCTCCAATATAATTCCGATATTTGAC
>NC_071979.1:784244-811736 GCF_026283585.1 Hylaeus volcanicus
ACTTACCATTTTTTTCTCCAACTCTTCAATTCTTTTTTTATCCTGGTCCGGTGTCGGACCAGGTGTCGGACCAGGTGTTGGCGCCGGTGTTGGCGCTGGCGTCGGCGTCGGCGCAATATTGTTATTTTCGGATTCCATCTACATACAAAAATATGTATCAGTAAAAAATTATTCAGAGATTAATTAGCCAGTGTTTTTCTCGTAAATGATTAATATTTAAAATCAGGAAAGAGGAGAAAGTGATAGTGTTTACTATAACCAACGTAACAATGTATATAAAGGGTAAATCGATCTAAAGGCACTTTGACCCCCTTATCCGGCTATACCCTTTATATACATTGTTACGTTGGTTGTAATAAACACTATCACTTTCTCCTCTTTCCTGGTTTTAAATATTAATCATTGACACGAACACTCTGTATAAAACTGGATTCTAATAATTATAAGAAAACAAGCCACTTACAGTAAACTTCTGTAGACGTTGCAGCGGTTTGAACGTGCACGGTTGCTTTTTCTAGCTTGACTACTGTGCTCGCGATCGGCGTCAACAACGAAACTTCTGCGATCGTCATTTTTGACGTCGGACGTGATCGGTCCCTGCAGCCTATCCGCCCCCCAAACCCCCGCGTCTTCAAGATCGTATACCGAGAACGACAATCACCCCACTCGTCTGACTTTGAAAGCTAATAAATGAATTTCGAACTTCTGATTCAGTTGAGTGATATATCGTAACACGTTCACACGTGTACATATAAAATTGAGCTATTTTCTAATATTGTGTATAATGTTTGTAATATTGTGTTTCTAAAATGGATAACAATAATTCTACGATACGGACGGAACGGAATGTGGCGTCACGATACTTGAAGGGGAAAGAAGCATTGAAACGTCTTCGCATCTCCAGGAAAAGATACAGCAGAAAAGAACAGGTTACATCCTCTCCAATTTCGATGATTCTTAAATATGTTGTAGAAATCAACATTGTGAATAATTTTTTCCACACTTATAACCGTCGCTCGGCCTTAGTTTCCGAGATATTTGCAAAATACCATGTGCTGCTACAACAATGAATATTGCGTATAGCTAGCCACGCGTCTGTGACAGCGTGTGTGTAAGCGTTGAGTCGTCACTTGTTTAGGCTCGGAATGCCCATACGCGTCTGTGAGTCTGTATGCGTTAGCTATCATTCGCTGGTCGGCTCGTGATTCAATCTGTTCCGAATTCATTTATACATATAAAGTAGCGCACGATCTGTATTCGTACAGTAAAAAAATGATGGTCCGGGGGCTTGCTCCCGGTCGGGGGTTTGAGGGCGAAGCCCCCAACAACGAGTACTGCAGCGCATCACTCAGGTGTGTACACGGTTAGCCTGAGGAGTGTTTATACTTTAGCGGGGGGTCTGGGGGGCGCCAGCATGCGTATGATTGAGACATATATGCATTTCAATTTTTGTAAAAGGATTTTGCGCAAAAAGTATACGCCTCGAAATTACGGAAACTCACAGACGTGTACGTGTATTCCGAGCCTAAACAATCGACGACTGAACGCTTACACACACTCTGCCACAGACGCATAGCTATACGCAATATTCATTGTAGTAGTAGCAATGATATTTTGCAAATATCTCGGAAACTAAGGCCGAGCGACGGTTATATGTATGGGAAAAAGTTATTCACAATGTTGATGTCTAGAACATATTTAAAAATCATCGAAATTGTAGAGGATGTTCAGTGTAATTTACTTTTTTTTTATGTATGTTCGCCGATTACGTCCAGACGGCTTGACTGATCGGGATGAAATCTCTTGTATCTTGTAGAGCATATTTCCAGTTTGGTCCCGTTAGCTGTCTAACGGGAGCTGTCGTTGCTGTCTAGCTGCACCATAGTTGCGTCATCGCACCTTCGCTACGGACTCGTGGCTGTCTATCCTCATCGTCGCTACCGCCGCATCGAGCTGACGATTGTCTCCGTTGGGAGCAGAGTCGACGATCGGGAAGAAAAGCGGCTAATCTCGAGACCTGCGCTGCGAGCCCTGTGCGTCACTGGATAAACGCCGAGGAGCAACACAGGTAACGAGTCGACTCAAGGGCAGGCCTGAAGACCCCCGAGAGTCAAGCAGAGAACAACCACGCAGCCCCTTGTGCGATACGGTCAAATATTTATTTTCCTTTTTTTTTGTTATTTGCGATAGTTACTTAATAAAGTTTATCGCGCGTATATATATAAAGATGTGTTAAGAAATGTGTTATTAGTGGTAATACGTCCGTGTTCATTACTCAACCTAATTTCCCTATCTCTCTCTCTTCTTAGTCTGTATTAGTGTACTTGCTCCGCCTCAGTGTGCTCTGGAAAGATCGAGCACGAGGCGTCAACACTTTTACATTTTGCTGCCGAAAAGGTTTTCGACTTGTTCACTTTGCAGAAATGATTTTTTCTTATTGTTTATAAGTATTGTTACTGCAAAATTCCTATTTATTATGTAACTTGGAGATGAATTTATCGATCGAAATTGAACAATGTCTTGATTTCCCCATTTGTAAAAATCCATGGATTTGTTACGAGCCAGGACGATAGCGACGCGCGTGTGAGCACTGCGAGTGGGGTGGATTCGAGAATTGGACCGATACGATTAATTAGTATGTATCAATGGAAACGAAGATTTGAGGATAGAGTAGATAATGCAGACGACTCTGACGTAAAGTCAGATAGTTGCAGGAATCGGTATCTCCCAGTGAAGGGTAACCGTAGGTTAAGGTGTTTGGTGGGAGCATGAGGCTGGCTGCATGCTTTCCTGGCACTGGGGCAGTTGGTCGAGGTCACCATGCCTCTTCCACAAACCTCCAGGTCGGGACAAAAACCACAACCTAGCTGATGTTCCCTTATTCCAGGGAGGCGTTTGGCATCTTCCTGGGCGGGGAATTTCGGCGAAATCGGCGGGTTGCGTCCGGTCAAGTCCACTCACCGCACCTCCTCGTGGTGCTCCTGGGTCTCCGCTTCAGGAGTCGGCGCTCGCTTGCGAGAACCGACTTGCTGGATGCGGAGGGCGAACGCGGTGAGCTGGCATCTGGCGGATCCTCTGTTGACGACATGGCAAGTTTGGAGGCATGGGTACGGCGCCCACCCGCAATGGGGTGCTTTGAAAATGAACATGGACAACCGAGGATTAAGCGTTTACGGTGCAGAGGGCGTCGGATCCCTCAGTACCGGCGCGGTGAGGAGTAGTCGACCAGGCTCCCCCGCGTCGTTATCTTACGACTGGGAGAACCACGGGGTGGACCACCAGGCCCCCGGGTTCAGCAATGCGCCTGGTGAAGAGACGTCTGTAGCGGGGACCTCCTCCGCTGAGGCGTCTTCCGGCGTCAGGGTGCGCGAGGACGTGCTTCTCGCGCAGCCCATCGTCCGGTTGGAGAGGGTGGAGGGGCGGGAGCTCCGCTCCGGCCGCCTCCTGGCGGCTGCAGACGCGTCCGGCACCGGCGCTGACTCCGACGGGTCAGACAGCTCGGTGTGGTCGGCGCGCTCCCTGCAGTCGCCGCTAAGGAGGAAGCGAGGTCGATCCCCTACTGCTGGGGATTGTGTCGGCCTCGCCGACGCTAAGCGAAAGCCTAGCGAGAGGGAGCAGCGCCTGGCGATGGACGTCGCGGACCATTTAGTGTCCTCCGTCCGGATCTCCAGGCCCTGCAAGCCCCTCAAGGGCGAAGAGGAGCTGGCGGCGGAGATGCGCCACGCGCCGACCGCCGAACTGGGCTCTCGGATTTTCGAGAGCTCGGAGGCGGTCCTGAGGGTTGCGAAATGCTCCAACAACCTTCAGGGGCCGATGGTGCGCCAGCTGCGGATTGCAGCGGCCACCATCAGACACGCTGCCGTCGAACAGGCGAAGCGTGTCAAGACCTCGGCCCGGGAGGTGGAGCTAGAGCGGACGGTCGCCGAGCTCAGGGCCCGCGTGACCGAGCTGGAAGCCCGGCTTGCGCGGGGCCCGGTCGCGCCTGCCGCGGTCCGCCGCCGCCCGTCGATCCGGCGGTATCCGTGCCGGTGCCCCCTTCGCGACCGAGTGCGTCCTCGACGGCGAGGTCGAGTCGGCCTGCTGCCTCGAGGCCTGCGCCCGCCGGTCCGTCGCGGAAGCCTGTCGATGGGCGGCGCGACCCTCGCGCCGGGCGTGGACGTCGAGGGCCTCATCCGTCGCCTCTGCGGCGAGATGGAGTTGCTCCTCGCGGCGCGCCTGGGGGCGGTCTCGCTGGTGGCCGCCGCGAGCGGGGCTCCGCAGCGGGTGCCGCGGGCCACGCTGCGCCCTCCTGCGGGTCCCTCCCAGTCTGGCCCCTCGGCGGTGGGGAGCCGCCCCGCGATAGTCAGCGGGGAGCCCGCGAGAAAGAAGAGAGGCTGGAAGAGGAGCGGGAAGAAGCAAGCGGGTGGGGCGACGCTGCCCACCCTGCTCCGGCCTTGCCGGGCCGAGACCGGCACCGTGCCGCGCCTGCCCCGGCTGCGTCCCGGGCGAGGCCTCCGCCCGCGCCAATCGCGCCCTCCCTGACCCGTCCGGCACCTGAGACATGGTCGAAGGTGCTCGGACGCGAGGAGAGGCGTGCGGGGGCAGCACGCTCTCGCTCTCGCGGGGTGCGGCCGGCTGGAGCTCCGGCCGGGCCGCGGGTTCGTCCGGCGCGTGCGCCGAAGAGGGCGGCGGTATCCCTCACCGTCGCCCCGGGCAGCGCCATGACCTATTCAGAGGTCATGGCAAAGGCGGTCGCTGGGGTGCGGTTACGGGATGTCGGGGTAACCGGCATCCGGTACCGCAAGGGGCAGACAGGGTCCTCCATTCTGGAGATCCCCGGCCCGGACTGCGCTGCCGGGGCGGACCGCCTGGCTGGTCGCCTGGCGGAGCTGTTCGCCAGCACGGACGTGAGGGTGTCTGGGCCGATTAAATCCGCCGAGGCGCGGGTTGGCGGCCTGGACGAATCCGTCACGGCCGACGGCGTGGCGGCGGCAGTTGCCACGGTAACCGGGTGCCAGGTGGACGAGGTCCAAACCGACATCATCCGGCGTTCGGGCTGGGCACCGTCTGGCTCCGCTGCACGGCGGCTGCAATGAGGGCCCTCCTGGCGGCTGGCCGCCTGCTCGTCGGCTGGTCGTCCGGCCGAGTGGAGGCCTTGCCCGCGCGAGCCCTCCGATGCTTCAGGTGCCTGGAGCTCGGGCACGTGCGGCAGAAGTGCCCCCTCGAGGCGGACCGCGGGGACCGGTGCTACAGGTGCGCCGGTGCGGGCCACCGGGCACGAGAGTGCACGGCGCCCCTGCGCTGCCCGGTGTGTGCTGACCTGGGCAGGCCAACCGACCACCGGCTCGGGGCCAAAAAATGTGCCCCTCCACCGCCAAAGCAGGGGAGGAAGGCGCGTGTGACGACCCCTAGTTCGGGCGAATCTACGCCGGTCAATTGACCGGCGGCAGATGCGCCGGCTGAGGCGCTGCGGGCGAGATTGCCCGCTGCGATGGAAGGAGGATCCGGTCCGGGGGAGGCCATGGACATGGCCTATAGTTCATGCCCCCGGTCCGGATCCTCCAAGCCAACCTCAACCACTCGGCCAGGGCGCAGGACTTATTTATCCACTGCCTGGCCGAGTTAGGTTTGGGGTTGGCGGTCGCTGCGGAGCCATACCGCGTCGCCGACCGCCCGAACTGGGTGGCCGACGCGTTGGGCTCCGTGGTGATAGTGGGTAGCGACACCGCGGCCCTCCGCGTGTTCGCCCGCGGCGACGGGTTCGTCGGGGCGGAGTGCGGCGGCCTGGCCCTGATCGGGGTCTACGCCCCTCCGAGTGCCCCCCTCGCGGCGTTCGAGTGGCTGCTGGACGGGATCCGGGACGCATTGTCCCGCTCTCCAGTAGCCCGAACGCTCGTGCTGGGCGACTTCAACGCCAAGTCCACGGCGTGGGGTGGCCCGGCAACGGACGCGAGGGGTCGGGCGGTGCTTAACCGGGGGTCCGTGAGCACGTGCGTGCGGTGGCGGAGGAGGTGGAGTCCCTTAGTGACCACCTCTACATCCTTATGGATGTCTCCGCTGCCCCTCAGTACCATCCCGCTCGCGGACCCGCGCCGGGCCGACCGCTGCGCAGATGGGCGCTGAAGCGTTTGGAGAAGGACGCCCTGATGGCGGCCGCCCTCGCCGCGTCCTGGCCGGATGCCCCGGCTGGACCGGTCGCCGACGTCGATCGGGAAGCTGACTGGTTTCGGGAGTCATTGACGGCGGCGTGCGACGCCTCCATGCCCCGAGCCAAGAAGCTACCGAGGCGGGCCGCATACTGGTGGAGCGACGAGATTGCCGCGTTGCGTGCTACATGCAGCACGGCGCGACGTCGCTTCACGAGGGCCCGCCGGAGACGGAACCGCGACCCGGCGAGGAAGGCGGCGCTGTATGAGGTCTACCGAGAGGCCACGGTGCCTCGCGGACCGGGCGGTCTCCCGGGGTGGGGTGGCGTTGGCGATTAGTCTCGACATCGCCAACGCATTTAACACCCTGCCCTGGGGCACGATCCGAGAGGCGCTCCGAGAACACGGAGTGCCTCCATATCTACGGGTCGTGTTAGCAGACTACCTGTCGGACAGGTGGATCGAGTACCCTGGCAGAGGCGGGGTGCCGATGCGTCGGAGGGTCAGCCGAGGCGTGCCCCAGGGGTCCGTTTTAGGACCCCTGTTATGGAACTTGGGGTACGACTCGGTGTTGCGCGGGCTCCTCCCACCCGGTGTCTTTGTGGTCTGCTACGCAGACGACACATTGATCATCGCGGTGGGTCGGGATGGGACCAGGGTCCACAGGCTGACGGAACTAGCGGCCGCGATCGTGGTCGCGAGGATCCAGGCTCTGGGGCTTAGGATCACGCCGCAAAAGACGGAGGTAGTCATGTTTCATGGGCTACCTCTGACGCGGCGGGTCCCTCAGACCTGGATCCGTGTGGGTGATGCGGCTGTCCGGGTCGAGGGCCGGATGAAGTATCTGGGCCTCGACCTGGACGGCCGGTGGCGCTGGGAGGGGCATTTCGACCGCCTGGTCCCCCGAATTGAGGCGGTGACGACCCTGTTGGGTCGTCTCCTGCCCAATCTCGGGGGGCCGGAAGAGAGGGTCCGCCGCCTATACCTGGGGGTCGTGCGATCCATGGCCCTATACTGGTCGCCCGTATGGGCGCGCGACCTGGTGGCCTGCCGTCGTGGGCGGCACCTGCTGCGACGCGTGCAGCGGCATATGGCCATCAGGATCGCGCTCGGGTATCGCACGATCTCCCACGAGGCGGCGGCCGTCCTGGCGAGGGTCGTCCCCTTGGATTTCCAGGCGGAGGCGCAGCCCGACGTGTATCGTCGACTGCAAGACCTCCGCCGGAACGGGGACGATCCGCCAGGCGAAGCGGTCGAAGTGGTCCGACGCCGGAGCGAGCGGGCGGCTCGCGAGAAGTGGCGGCGCCAGCTTCTGGAGAACGGCGCCCCCCGGCTGCGTGCGGTGGGGGCGGTCCTGCCAAGCTTCGATGCTTGGCTGGGCCGTCGACACGGGCGGTTCTCTTACAGGCTCACACAGGTGCTCACCGGACATGGTTGTTTCGGTGAGTACCTGCACAAAGTGGGAGCGGAGCAGTGGCCCGTGTGCCACCACTGCGACGAGGAGCTGGACTCCAAGCTTTGGGCTTCTTGTCGTAAGAGGCAACTAAAAGGGAACGGTGAGACCGCAGGCTAGGGCACCCGCGGTCAGGTGGGGTGGTTTTACTCCCCACCGGAGGTGGCACTCCCCCCTGTGCGTAAATGCATTTCCTCACGTAAAAAAAAAAAAGGTTAACGTTTTTGGTTGTCTTGGTTATTGGAGACAAACGCAGATGCCTCTGACGCGAAGTCAGATAGCTAGCAGGAATCGGTATCTCCCAGTAAAGGGTAATCGCAGGATAGGTTAAGTTTAGGAGTTCGGATTGAGTACACAATGACTAAATCGTATCGTTAAAATGTAACACGCGTCGTTAATAAAGCCTCGCAACTTGTTAATGTGATAGAATAATAACTCGAGCGGTAAAGTTATTATGTTGTGGGATCGTTACACTGGCTAGGATTGGTGATTTCAAAGCAAAGGTTTGATGATTGATCTTACAGACTTTTAAGTTTACACAAAGAGTATATATTCACAAATAACTATACTAATTACAAGTGTCCAGTGTCGTGTTGTCGCGGTTAGTGTATGAAGTTAAAATTACCTAAGTGTTGCGCGGTGTTGACGCACTGGCGATGCGGGGGTCGAGAGTACTTTTATGGCCGTAATAGATTTTAAAACCATCTTCGCGGATCTATATGGTAACGATGATCGAAAGGAACTGAAGCCCGATCTCACTACAGTACTACTCTACAGACGATCAATGTGTCTCTAACGAGTAACTCTTTCGTACCAGCCCCCGAGCAACGAAAATCGTGGTTTTATATACCCCTAAATGTTGGTGGGGAACCGCCAGTGATTTCCATATTAGGAAATTTGACGGTTAGGATTTCCGTTGCTCTGAGGTCGGCAGCTGTGTGCCCTGGGAAAAGGGTAGATTAGAAAGTATCCCACGCAACGCGAGTCAAAGATGATATTAAGAGGATGCAGCTGCAGGATGCACTCCAGTGAGACCGAGCTCCAAATTCCAGAAGGGTAGATAAAATAAGATTAATGAACGCGAGCTTCTAAAAACGGAGAGTTTGTGTATACGTAACAGATTTCTCAATGTTTATAACAATTACTACTGCAAAATCTCTATTATAAATGTCTATCGCGATTGACTTTATTAATGTCTCTTGAGATCACATTGAATTACAGCTGATTTCATTGTTTTCCATTTCTGAAAATCTATGAATTTTTTAATGTTTATAACATTATAACATAGCCGGATAAGGGGGTCAAAAGTGCCCTTGAGCCAAATTGGAAAATAAGTTCATTTAATAGAGCGTTCAAAGAAAATCATTTGTGCAAAGTTTCAACTCGTTACCATTACTGGAGGGATAGTTCCAGAACTAAACGTAATTTATCGTTTGGGTTGTTTCGTTACACTGTATCAAAAAATTTGAAAAAAATTAGGTACATTCTATTTTACGACGTACGTGTTTATGAATTTTTTCAGTTTTTTTGCACTGCAAATAGAATTTTTAAAAAATTCAAAAAGTTTAAAAACATTTATTTTTTAGAAATGAACTGACCACGTTTATATTTTTACACTGTTAATGTCTTCTTATGATTATTGGTCTTTAATTTTATCATATTTTTGGAAGTGGTGGAAGGATGTTAGAAAAATGAAAAACCGATTGTTTTATTGTATGATTTTGTCAGATTTTTTCCACATATTTGCCACATACAAAAAAAATTATAAATCGATATTTTTTAACTTTTCGTTCGCAGCGGAGTACTATGTATATTCGAATCTTTTAAAAAAAATTTGTACATCTCGATGAGATATGTGTTGCTTTATTTAATAATGAACGTAACAAAAATAAATCTAGAGTTGAGGGACACTGCGTTTTACAAAAGTGAAAGTTTCTTTTCTTCTGTCTTTCGTAGTTGGGCCTCTGACAGTATTTATGTTCAGGAGAGCAGTGTGAAAAACATGTGGCAGACCCAAGCCGTATTTTTCTTCTACGACCTGGGCGCCAATTTTCCTATGTGCTTTTGAAAGAGCTGTTAGTCTCACTAGAAGAATAAAGACGTCCTTCCGTGTTCTTTAAAATAAAAGAATATTTGATATAAAATATTTAGTGTGAATTTGTTCATTCAAAAATTCCATAATCCAATAATATGAACCTGTTTTTAAATATATTTTTTCGAAAAAAAGATATTTTCCGAGAATCACTTCTTTCAAACCATTTTTATTCTTTTTTTTAGGAATTTTTTTCTCATAACTAATAGAAGTCGCTCCAATATGTTATTTAATATATATGCTTCATTTTGACCGAGATTGTGAAAAATAATTTTTGTAGACAATTTGAGAGTTTGACCAAAATCGACGGTCAAAAGTGAGAAAATATCTATTTATAATTTTTTTGTATGTGGCACACCCGTGCAAAAAATCTGAAAATATCATACTATAATAACGTTAATAAACTATTAAAATAGACACAATATGAACATAGTCAGATGACAAATTAAGGTAATAATATAAACAACAATCGGGTTTTCATTTTTCCAACATCGTTCCACCACTTCCAAAAATATGAAAAAATTACAGACCAATAATCATAAGAAGACATTAACAGTGTAAAAATATAAACGTGGTCAGTTCATAATTTCTAAAAAATAAATGTTTTTAAACTTTTTGAATTTTTTAAAAATCCTATTTGAAGTGCAAAAAAACTGAAAATATTCATAAACACGTACGTCGTAAAATAGAATGTACCTAATTTTTTTCAAAATGCATTTTTTACAGACTGTTTTTTAAAAATATGTGTAGCGTTCAATTTAAATCGGTTTAATTTCGCGATATTTCAAGTCTCCAGATTAAAAAAAATATGTCTGTATAAGGGAAACTTAAGGCCATATCGTTATTGCACGGTTTGTGTTATTTTGTTTCTAGATTGAAGCGGTTAGATAAACAAGTTTGCGAAAAGGAGCAGACTGAAACTGTGTCAGCTGCAACGGCACATGGAAAATTACAAATGGAAGAAGCAATGGAAATAGAATTAGATGGAAGAGACATTGTAGAGAATGAATGTCAGGATCGACAAGAAGAAGAAATAGAAGTTACAAGAAATGAAACAGAAGAAGAATTTCATCGGATAGTAGACGTCGTCATGCAAACAGAAACTGCCACTGACGAAGAAGAATATCTAGTCGTAGAAAAAGAAACGACGAAATCAGACGAAAAGTTATGTCGGTCTGACGGGTTCAGCATTGTTGACATGCACCACGTCTTCGACCAGATAAAATTGATCGGCGAACATTCACAAACGTTTAAATGTTCAACAAAGCACCTGGAAATAAAAGGTCTGAAAAGATCGGGTTTAAATTCAACCCTTATTCTAAAATGCAGGATGTGCAATTATAGAGCCGAAGTGCACAGCCAACCTAAAAATGCTCAGATAATGAATACAACTGAGAATGCAGTTGCAGCAAACATTCTTAGTGGAGGCGGCTACGCACAAATGGAGGAGGCTACGCACAAATGGAGGACTTTTTGACATCTATCAATGTCCCTTGCATTTCAAAGAAGAAATATAGGAAATGTCACGACCACATCGTCAATAAATTAATCGCTGCTGCCGAAACAGAAATGGTAGCAGCGACAGAAGAAAAAAAAAGGCTAGCCGTTGAAAGAGATAATGTCCTTTCATGTGGAATTCCACATATTCCTGTAGTTGCAGACGGAAGCTGGATGAAAAGGTCGTACCGAACAGGAAAGTACGACTCACTGTCCGGTGTTGGTGTGATCATTGGTTATCACACCAAGAAAGTATTATTTATTGGCGCGAAGAACAAAATTTGTTGTATATGCCGGAATGCAACCGTAAAAGAAAAAGACCCGCCACACCATCAATGTTTCAAAAATTGGGGTAGAAATTAAACGTCTACCAAGATGGAGAGCGTTGCCATCGCAGAAGGTTTTAAGAGCAGTGTCGAAAAAAGAAGATTAATTTATTCGACATTGATTGCTGATGGCGATAGCAGCGTCTACAAAAAAATTTTAGACTGCGACCCATATAAAAATATGATTCGTGTAAAGAAAATTGAATGCACGAATTACTTGTTGCGCAACTTCGGCAATAAGTTAAAAGAAGTTGCGAAGAAGACTCCGCCGGGCTGTTATAGACAAGCCATTGAAAATAATATTCGGCGGATGTGTATGGGAATTACAAAAGCTATAGATTGCAGAATATAGATTTAATGAAAATACTTCGATATTACAGAGACAACAAAAATTATACGAAGATATTATGAATGTATCCAGCCACGTGTTTGCAGAACATAAAGACTGCAAAAGAATTGGATATTTCTGCAATGGAACGATGAAGGAGAATGAACAAAACATCGTCCCACATTTATTAAACCTGGGAGTTTACCAAAAAATACAAGATATTCTTCGATCGTTGGCGGCACACGTAGAAAGCTTACTGTACCGAACAAACAATAATACGGTAGAAAGTTTTAATGCCATCATTGCGAAATATATTTGCGGAAAATGCATTAATTTTGGCCAAAGAGGATCGTACACAGGAAGATGTGCCGCTGCTGTAATTCAATACAACACTAAAGAAGTGTTGTTTCGATTACAGAGAACGTGTGGAAAAGAGCCGCCACAGCTGTTACTAAATCTAGAGAATTCGAAGAAGAAGAAAGAATTGACAAATGCCGAAAAAGAAAAGAAGAGCGAGACCAAAAAGAAAAATTTCCATGCAAGTAAAGATAAAGATTACGGACCAAATGCACAGAAGCCAAACATGGATGAATTTATGTTCGATCTCCAGAAAGAGAAACATCTGGAAATGCTGAACGAATGGCAAAATCAAAAAGAAAAAATTGAGCAGGAAACCATAGAACAATGTAAAAGCAGGAAATGGTTGGCTCACAAGTCAAAACTTTTGACAGCGTCCAACTTCGGTAAAGTTTGCCGCCGACGTAAAGATACACCGTGTGCCAAGATGGTACAGTCGCTGTTGTATCCACGTGTATTGAACGTTCCTGCCGTAGAATACAGACGGGAGAATGAAGAAATTGCTCGGGGAGAATTGTCGAAAAAGGAAAACATTGAAATAAAAAAATGTGGTCTTTTCATCGACGCATCGATACCCTATTTGGGAGTATCGCCGGATGGCGTTATCGGTGAAGACGGCATTGTAGAAATAAAATACCCGAAATCCGCAGAAGATGTTACTCCAGAAGAGGCAATAAAAACAAAGAAGTCTGTGAAGGCCATATTTACCGACAGTACGGGCAGCGCATTGCGCAAAACACACCCGTACTTCTACCAAGTCCAAGGACAATTGCACATAACGGGTAGAAAATACTGCCTGTTATGTCTGTGGACCAAGAAAGGAATTATGTCCATTCGTGTTCAAAAGGACGACGATTTTTGGAAGCGAGAAATGGAACCAAAATTAACACAATTTTATCTGAATTGTATGCTGCCAGAAATAGTTGACAGCAGATATAACAGAGGCATGCCAATACGGGAGCCTCAGAATATCAAAAAGTGAAGGTAAGTAAAAAAAAAAAGTTTAATACTATAAAGTGACGATCCAAACGCTAACCGACGTCGAGCTGCACACTTTCAGATAAGTGCGCAGACTCGCTGATTCTATCAGCGAATGAATATAATATTAAAATATTATATTAAAGTTGCAATTTTCCGACGTCGAGTGCACTTACAAAAGTGAAACCCAGCTGACACAGTGGAGTAGGCCTACAGGGAATACCATTGACAAAAAAAAACAAAAAAAAAAACGCATCAACAATAGTACCTCAAGGGTGATGTGGAAATCTATTGATTTGCGTGTCACCTTACCTTTTATATTTTCAGATTATATTAATTTTCTTTTTTGTTATGTTGTAGCAACGAATCATCTGGACTATTGTTACAAAGTTGACACAAGTGTGATACCCGGAGACATAGCGATCGTCGGGATGTTGACCGACGACTCGGCGAACGAGCATCAGCTGGCAAGGTAAGCAGAAGAGAGGAATTCTAATTTTTAAATCTTGAAGTACATCTTTCATTTTTTTCCGCATTTTGTTAATATACCTTTTCTTTCTGTTTCAATAGCAAATCATTTGGAATGTTTATCTTCGAGATGATAATGGACGACGCGGAGAAAAAGCCGTTTCGAAACCGTTCAACAGCTCACAAGGGAAGGTCTTGATCCGGACGAGCGCTTTTTGAACGAGACC
Source organism: Hylaeus volcanicus (assembly GCF_026283585.1). Lineage (NCBI taxonomy): Eukaryota > Metazoa > Arthropoda > Insecta > Hymenoptera > Colletidae > Hylaeus > Hylaeus volcanicus. The sequence continues at coordinate 798,096 of NC_071979.1, forward strand.
GTGCTCAGAGCTGGGTAAAATAGGTATTTTAAATAGTAAATAGTAAAAAAATATTTTACGTCGGATCATGCATATATTTATAAAACTAAAGTATTTTAGTTCAGATCATGGATGTACTTTTAAAAATAATTATAATAAAATATAAATATTAAATTAATTATATAACAATTAATGAAAGAGCATTTTCTAAACAAATTTTCATGTCATATCTTTTTTATATCTCTTAGATGTAAATAGATCTGTAAGTTAACGATATTATCGTGTTGTAGTTCATTTTTAATTCTTATTGATTTCAATAAAGTTTTATAGGTATAATATGGTATAAATATTTATTACTCCTTACAATTCGCGGATCTACTAACAGACATGTAACTATCGCTACTGCTCGGAACTCTCTCTCTCTCTTTCTCACACCACACAAAAACTGGACGCGTTGGAGAAAAAAATGGTAAGTTACCCTAAATATATTTGAATTACATCAACAATCTCAAATATGTTATTTTTAAATTTTCATTCACTTTTTACAGAACAAAATGTTACGCCGCCTTCGCGGTAACATGTATAAAAATAACTGGAGGAGAGGCAGAAGGGGAAGAGGAAGGGGTGAAGGGGGGAGGAAACGTGTACGTTTTCAAAGGAGTTAAATAAAAAAAAAAATTAATAAATAAAAAAAATTTTTTAAATTATTGACTTTATTTTTAGTTGTATTGTCCTCCTCCTGTTGTAGTCATAAATTACTTTCAGGTATAGGAAAGAAGAAAAATTATTGTAAATATCGACTAGACTCTGCCGAATAAGCGAGACTTGCAATATTACATTTGTGACATTTTTCTGATTACAATGATATTTACAATAATTTTTCTTCTAGCCGCTAGACCCTTACTTTCAGGTATCGCGTTATCACGCAGCCTATTCGTAGGCACACGGACATGCCACCGAGCGTTGCATGTGTGAGTGTGTCTCGGCACGGCTGCTCGCTAGCTTTCATGGTCGGCATCATGCTGCCGAATATTGTTAATTATGACAGAAAAGAGCAAAAGTAGAGTCCCTATGGGAGCTTGCGCTCTAGTTTGAACATTTATATAGCGGAAACGAGTTTTGATAGGTCTCGAATCTGCATTGTCGAGACATAAATAGGACAATACGCAACCCTTGCAGTCTCGTAGGCACACGGACATGCCACGGAGCGTTGCATATATGAGTGTGCTCAGCATGGTTGCTCGCTCCAACGATACATTGTCGTTGACGTCTCGCTTGCTTATAAAGCCTACCTTACCAGCATCATATTTTGAACAGCAGAAATTGCATTCAGCTCCTCTACAGGCTAAATGTTTTACTTAATTTACTTCTTCTAGTGGCCGCTCAGTTTTTATGTCGCGTTGATCTTTTCGGCGAAGGAGTCCACTCCCTTAAAGATATTAATTATTTATCTAACAAATAAGTCCTGTCATTAACTATCCTCTTCGAACTTCCCGTTCCATCAAGAAGTTCGGGATCTCAAGACTCGGGTGATTTAAGATCACACACCAGTAACTAGAATCGAGAGTCTCGAGATTCCGAGCAGAGTATACGTATGTATCGGGCTATCGGGACCTTGCCCGATCCCGCCCGAACTTTTCCGTCCCGTCCCCATCCCGAGCAAATCGAATGTATCGGGATCTCGCCCGAACTTTTCCGTCCCATCCCGAAGGTCGGGATCCCGGGACTCGGGCGATCTTGCACACCTCTAATAGACACTAAAGCCTAACCCCACACATCACCACAAATCCAAAGATATATATAGGACCGGACAAGCGAAGCGCGGTCAGTTGACGACTTCCGTATTAATATAACTCCATACATGATAGTTTTTTGTAAAGTGTTTATAAAGCCCCCCCCCCCCTTTTTTTTACGTGAGGAAATGCGTTTACGCACGCCCCCTCATAAGGAGGGGGTAGTGTGGGACTCGCCCCCTGATTTAATATCAAGGGGAATATCCACTAAAACCTCACAGTGGCCGGCCACGGCGCATTGGGGAGGGACACCAGGATCTCTTACGAACGCTACCGGTGCCCCCCCCCCCCCAACGAAGGGTGGAGTGCCATCTCCGGTGGGGAGTGAATACCTCCCCACCTGACCGCGGGTGCCACAGCCCGCGGTTTCGCCTGTCCCTTTTAGTCGCCTCTTACGACAAGCAGGGATTACTGTGGGCGTATTCTGTTCCCCGACCCACAGGGAAAGTTTATAAAGCCCCTGGAACTCCTAAAAAAAATAAAACTCTTTTGCCAAAAAGAAGAGTCGAGGATCTCTCTCTTTCTTTTCACGGCATAACAATACTAATAAATCCTAGTGACAACCTGTTTGAAAGAGAGTCGAATCGTTCACGATATCCAAAAATCCACGTCCTCTGCCAAAGACCAATACCTTCGATTTTTCACTAGTTAGCTTTAATTTTGTTCCTATCCAGATATCTTTCCAAAGTTGATTATTTTTTATAAATTCTTTAATAATTTTTTTGTAGAACAACTTCGAGGAGGCTATGCTGTTGTTGGGTGAAGGTAATTTTTAATAATTATCAACGAACAGACATCAAGAAAGTAAATTATAAAGTTTTATTTATACGTTTGTCTAATTTATATTTCCATAACCAGACGCAGAAATGTTGGAGCAGGCCACCTCTCAACTGCCACCGAGAATAAAGATAAATACAGCTATTTTCTGCAGTGATTTAAGCAATCATTATCTACACGTAATTGCACACACTGCAATTTATACCTACTATACTTCGTGGCACCTTATCTAACATTTCGGAGCCCCTTGCGACGCTAGTTTGTTATCCGTTGCGGAACTTGAGGCCTCTATGTGAGATCGCACCCCCGCGCATTGTCACCCCACATACTGCCGCTTCTCCCCAAGCAGGGAGTTTCATTCAAAATAACGAATTTTTGGCCACTCCAATTTTGAAGAGTTATTAAAAAACATTTTACCAATAATTTTTTTTTTCTATTTACAGAAAATTGGGTGCCCCGCCATGAACGGTCTGGGCGCCAAAGACGGCAACGATTAGAACAATCTAAAAAGGAACAACTAGAACTGCAGATGCTGACGAAGCAGGCGGAGGCCATTGGGGCGTATATTACGTCCCGATACAGCAAACGTGGCTGTGGCGGTAATTACCGTGGCCGTGGCCGTGGCGGACGTGGCCGTGGCATATTAACACGATAAACATATACAGAGTGCGCCGTCAGAATACGGACAGAATTGAATCCCACCATACAACGGTATTAGAATTCAGAGCTTGGTACTAGTTAGCTCTGAAGTTAGTTAAATATGTCAATAAGACTTTTACAACCTCAAAATGGCAGAGCTCGTCAAGTCAAGCGTAGAATGCAATAGAAGTCTTCAAGAAGGCCTTCACGCCGGGAGAACGCCGGTCGAAATTATAAAATTCTTTGGCTACCCAAAATCGACGGTATACGACGTTGCGAAGAGATACACAGCCTCAGAGGGATTCGAGGAGGGTTCTCCTTCTCCGAGGAGAAAGGTGCATGTCAGAGAAAAATCAACAAGGACGCCACAAATCATTTAAAGGTATAAGACATGATTTTGGAAGATCCGGGGACCTCGCTTCGGATATAGACATAAATATATTATTCTATAATATAATCCAACACCGGCTTAAGTATTTCATTCCATTCATTCCATTCTTACCTTACAGTTAATCCTAGCTCCTTAATACTATTCAATTGTTTTCCTGTATCCTGACTGTTACACGTGCGACATTTTCAATTTTTTATTTTTCTTGATTTCGTCAACAGGAATGTGTTCGAGATGGTTTACCATCCCGAATTCGTTCTAATCGAACACAAACCTAGCCTTTGATGGTAGTTTATTAAATTCATTTTTGAACAAAGATACACATTCCTTCCTTGAAATCAACGTCGTCACGCCACTTTCACCCTGCTGGCAGCGCCGCACCTTGTACAAAAACCTTGTAAATATGTTCAATTTGTTTAATATTTTAATATGTTTAGTATTGTAAATATGTTAAGTGCGTTGCTTGTTACGAATGAAAGGCGTTCAATCATGTAATGTAACAGCGGCGTATACGTGTATAATTGTTGGAAAGATAAGCACATCGAATATTACCATCGCGTTCAAATATCACGATTACAGATACAGTAGCTCACGAAAGTATTCGAACGCCTCCAATCTACATAGTTTATAAATAAAATACACACGTTAGGTTTAGGTTTTCAAAATAAAATTGTAAATAAAGACACATAGGAGTCTTGAGAACGTATAAGTAAAATTACAAAAAAATCTGACAACACATACAGCACTCACAAGGCATTGAGTATAAACATTCCATTTTCGGACGTCACAAAAGTATTCGAACGCGTAGACTAGAAGCGTATTTCTGGTGATTGAAATGTAAACATTACACTGTAGTCGATTCCGAGACATCGTGTAGTTCATACAGATTTCGTAGAGTATAATCTTTTAGAATTATTCTAGTTATGAGAACGAAAAAGTCAAAAACTAGTCAATGTGAACGGGAATTGATATTGAAGTTACATAGTGAAAATAAATCTTATCTTGAAATTGCCAAATTATTAAATCGAAGTAAATCTACGGTACATTATATAATAAAAAAGTCGAAAACTGAAGGAAATATTACAAACAAGAAGCGTACAGGACGTCCAAAGAAGTTAACGCCTAGAGAGGAGAAAATGATTATACGTGAAATTAAGAAAAATCCAAGTACATCTGCACCAAAACTTGCAGCGATTGTTGCAAATAGTTTTAGGAAAGATGTACATCCCGAATTGTGTCATAGGGTTCTGCGGAGTAATGATTTCCATGGAAGAATATCACGAAAAAAGCCATATATCAGTAAAATTAATAGAAAGAAAAGACTCACGTTTGCAAAAACGTATGTTGACAAAGATATTTCACTTTGGAATAAAGTTATTTTCTCGGATGAGAGTAAGTTTAATATTTTCGGTTCGGATGGGCAGCATTATGTGTGGAGAAAGTGCAACACAGCATTGCAAATGCAAAATATGATTCCAACTGTGAAGCACGGAGGTGGTTCAGTGATGATTTGGGGGTGTATGGGGGCGAATGGAACGGGAAATCTTGCTTTTATTGACGGAATTATGGATAAATACAAATATCTGAATATTTTAAAACAAAATTTGAAGCAAAGTGCAATTAAATTGAACATATTGGATAATTTCTACTTTCAACAGGACAACGATCCTAAGCATACAGCTAGGATTGTAAAGGAATGGATCATATATAATATCCCGCATACACTACAAACTCCTCCGCAGAGCCCTGACATAAATCCCATAGAACATTTATGGGCCGAAATTGGAAGAAAACTTAGAAATTATGATATAACGTCCAAGGAAATGTTAAAAAACAAAATAACAGAAATATGGAATTCCATTGAAAAAAAGACAACAGAAAAACTTGTATACAGTATGGAAAGCCGACTGAGACACGTTATTGTTGCCAAAGGAGGACCAACCAGATATTAACATCAAACAATTCAAGATTTATCCGTACGTTCGAATACTTTTGTGACGTCCGAAAATGGTATGTTTATACTCAATGCCTTGTGAGTGCTGTATGTGTTGTCACATTTTTTTGTAATTTTACTTATACGTTCTCAAGACTCCTATGTGTCTTTATTTACAATCTTATTTTGAACACCTAAACCTAACGTGTGTATTTTATTTATAAACTATGTAGATTGGAGGCGTTCGAATACTTTCGTGAGCTACTGTATCATTGGAAGAAGGACATGTAAATATCGCGCATTTAGGCTAAACCTTTATTTTGCTATTTCTTCTTCATGTACGCTCCGAATACCGAACCCGTAACTCGAAACACCAGCGTGGTTCGTCCGCGCGCACGTTGTCGCTAGGACGAATCGACCGGCTTGGGGGGCGCGAGACGCGAGACGAGGTACAACTCGTAAACACCAAATTCTCGCGTGTACCGAGTCGCGAAATTTCGAAGACTTTTTCTATAAGCTGGCGACGATCACGTGGTTCTAAGATCCTTTGTCTCCAAAGCTTCTAGAACGTTCCACCGAGTTTACGTGGTCGAGCAAGGCACGAGCCTTCTTCACTTCTCGTACAGTCGCACGAAGCGTGAGTAAAGTCCGAGTTTCCCATAAATTGAGTTAGAGTGCGTACCCCGTGGTATTTCGATACGAAGTAAGTGATAGGGAGAAACTCGGGTCTCTCGTTAAAATATTTTAACCTTAGGCTTTTATTTTATTTATTTATATTCTTCAATTTATTTTTCTTACATTAGAGATTATTATTATTATTATTATTAAAATCAAAGATCGTTTTCAATATCGTTTCTACGCGTGTGTGTGTGCTTATCTTCTCAGCAGGTGATCCGAGTGAGCTATAGAAGGAAGGCGAGCGAAGCGTTAGATTTACGTTGGAAAGATTTAGTGGTGAGTTGTCTTCCTTTAACGCAATATTTATAAATGTAATTTGTTGTGACCACTCGGAATATCAATAAATGATATTTCATTTCCGGGGTAACCCTAGTTGATATTCTAGGAACAAATATATATATATTTTCACTGTTTTTCTTTATTAAATATGTAACTAGATTTTTTACGATTTCATATGTGTATTTTCTGTATGAATTTATAAGGAAAGAAAGTGTGTATTAAATCTTGTCGACCGGACGTACATTTGAGCCACTAATTACATAACTCATTGTATTATCAAAATTAAAATCACGAAATTATTAATTGAATAAATATTACAGTGGCGTGCTAACAGTAGAACATTCTTATAGTTAAATTAACCGCTCGCATCCATTAAAAATCCCAAATCCTAAATTTAAAGACACAGAAATTCACATACGAGTCAGGGCCCGTACGGGACTGAAGCGACAAAGACCTGACCTTGCCAATAGGCAAGTAAAATATATATATATAAAATTATAAAAATTATTTAAGCTGTGACGCAGGAATTTGTGTCCCACGTCACAACCTGTATCGTGATATGCTTCGATTTTTTGCTTTTTTTTTAAAACTTTCCCGCGTGCTGTATTGATATGTATGTAGAAATTACAATATTTTATATTATAAACGTCTATCCTTCAACCTAAATATTCACGTTCTATAATGAAACACGATGCTTCTAGTGCAAATCGTGAATTCAATCTGTTTGAAGTTTGGTCATATAAAAAAGTATTGTAGATCCACAGAAAAGAGATCCTTCGACTGCGCTGATAGATTTCATGGGGAGTGCGAAGGGCTTATGATGTGTGTTGATTGCGAAGAAAATCACGCGTCTCTGAATAGGACATGCCCCTATGCAGAGTTAGAAATGGCGGTGAATACAATCATAACCTACAAGAATTTACCGTATTTCGAAGCAAGGGAATACGCGATGATAGAGTTGGGAATGACAGATGGAAAGGACAAGCATCAGAGATGCAATTCGTACAAGTTTTCTAGGTCAAACCAGGAGGAATTCCCCTATCTAAACAGATCCAGAGAAATAAAAAGTCGAGAAATGGGAGAATAGAGAATGCAACGTGCGGAAAAACCAGTGGCATAAAGAAAATAGATCCAGAAATGTGCCACAAGAATCAAACTTTACATCTACCAACCGATTTAGAAACAACGGTTTGTCACAATAAAGATACGTTAATACATTAATTAATACCTACATAGTGGTGTTGCCGTCTTTCACCGACATCCCAATATGCAACCCGCAATACGCTCATTACCTGTTTAGGTGCACAAATCGACTTAAGGGGGAAACCTGGTTTAGAATTTCAAAATTATCGTTTTTTTTTTGCATAAATCAGTAATAGTATTCATATAGAATATATTCCTGAAGTTATACAGCAAAATTCAAAGTGTTTCGGTAAATACAGTTCGAGAAAGAAGTACACGTCGCGCCGGTATACGGGGGCGCGGTCAGTAGCAGTTTCCTTAGCGGCCTGGAACACCCCTACTTTCTCCAAAACCTTTATGTTCCTAACACAGATTTGTCAGCGTGTGTTTACGTAGGCCAGGTCATGACCAGAAAAGCTTGGTGGAAAAGGAAAATTAACAGACATTTTAATTAGTTAACAAGTTAACCACGTATTATGGACTAGCGATAAGACGAAATGTAGATTCCGTGACCGATATGAAAATAGCCATAATGGGAACATTACACCATTTGTGTTCCACAAATGAAAATCCGATTCATGACAATTGTCCGATCGGAGCCGACAGCTGGTGCGAGTGGCGGAAGACTCAGGCGGCAGGTCAAGAAAAATTGTTTAACCATCCACCCCCACTTCACCCAGATGTCGGTAAACACATACAACCAATTTACGAAGAACGTTCGAAGGAAGACCTGCTAATTCGATGTTTAGGTGGCCATACCCAGAATTCGAACGAAAGCTTCAATTCTACAGTCTGGCGCCTAGCACCGAAACATTTAAATTCAGGCATAAAAATTATCGAAATTGCCGCTTTCATTGCTGCCAGCATTTTTAATGAAGGGTACTCGTCCATCCTACGAATAATGAACGCACTAGAAATAAACGTTGGACAACAGAGCAAATTTTTTGCCGATACGCACGACGCGCAACGAATCTCGAGGCAAGAGTGTCGCAGATCAAGCAGCACGAAGGAGGCTCGAATAGCTCGCAGACTGCTTCAAATGCAACAAAACAAGTTTCATGAGGAAGCGGAAGGCTTGCTGTATGGGCCTGGTATAGGAGATTAACCTCCGATTACTGTAAGTTTTCAATAACTGTTCTGTCGAACCCTAGCGGATTCGGCGGAAAACCAATCGAATTAATTCGCATATATCAGCAATTAACGCGATATCTCCAAAACGGATGAAAGAACGCGTACCTCCTTAGATTCGATCGTCACGCCATGCGGCGCGAACACCTAATCGACAAATGAAGCAACATCACTTCTTCTGTTCGATGCTACGAGCCTCGCGGCTTCCGTTACGTTTCTCGAACACTTGGCTCGCGCCGGCTCCCGCGAACATACGTGTTCCATCGACGCATTCAGTGTAATTATATCTTGCTATCCCGCGAGTTTGTGAGTTCAATAGACTCACGGATCGTGTTATTTCTTCGATTCAACAACGCCTGATGCGTTAATTGCTTTATTTCGCTATCGAAACCCTACGCGACGCGGATACGTCCTCGTGTGCGCGATCGCGTACTACCACATGGCGACGCCATTTCGGCGGACTTTGTCCACATTCTTAGCTTCCCTTCAAACCTAACGATCATCTCTTGACCTTCTTCAAGGATTCTCATGCCAACGAACCACGCTCAGGCATAATTCACTTTCTATGTTGGCATCTGCCCATAGAATTGCGTTCTTCGCATCCACGCAAATCCATATCGTTGCATCCAGCAACTCATCGCGTTCACTCGAACTATTTCGACGTGTTACCGCAATATTTCGCTTCTACAGCACATTCAAGGTGATCGAATCACCAATGCTGCGTGATAGCGCACACAACAATCGCATCGTACAACTCTCATCTCCTTCCCCGTTCAGGATTCGAGCCCACCACGCCTACGTCTAATATCACACAAAGCCGATCGGCCGATCGCTCTGCAGGATGTTCCCAGCAACGTCCTGACCGTTCTAAACGAGATCGCACCGTCGATTAACACTTGCGTCGATCCAGCTCGCCTTGCATCATCAATGCAACATATTCGACGATAGATTCCATGAATCTTTCGCCTGCGACGCGGTAGCGAGCTCGGTCTCTCCGACATAGCGAGAACCACCGACCCCTGCGTCGCCTACACTTACACACATAGGTACATTGCAGTTCGATTTCTGACTCGTTTTTGATTTTCCAAAACCGATATTGTAATATAAACTCGTTATTTTGTAACAATACATATTTATATGCTAAACCTTGAAAACAATCATTGCAATCCCGAATTGCTCTTTCCCGTTAGCGAATACAGTTAAGGTGAGATTTAGCTCTTTAATTGAAGACGAAGATCCCAAGAAAGAGTCACAGATAAGCTGGGACGTAGTTCATTGGATCTTCCCAAAAGATTACGATTATTAATCTATATAAAAATCTGAAATTAGTGCAGCCGGAATTGAAGTAAGTAAACATTGACATAAATACTCAATTTGGTATTAGTAAACATTAACATCCATACCCAAAATCCAGGGTAATCATTTTTCCTGTTTGCTTTTGTTACAGATACAAACAGCTAATAGCATTAATAAGCAGTTAGCGGTTGTCGAAAGCAGTTAGTCGGCCGCTGCATGGCTATCGCAAAATTTATGACAAGGTCGCGGAGTTAACGTGCCTTGGGGAAGTGGTTGTAAAAACGAGGTATCCAAATATCGATGGCCGCTACCTCCAAGCCGACCGGCAATGGGTTTGTCCTATGATTGACTTGTGGCGACATAGGAGACTCCGAGTGGAAAGTAGGCGTCTGGGCGACACCTTCGGCCGTCCGCACCGTCGAGTCAGAGTGTCATAAACAAATAAATCTTGACTTTGGTACGGTGACTCGACGGTCATTCGATACGGCCAGGAGGAAGTCCTTGTCCGTTTCAACTCGGAATTTTCCATAGGGTTTTTTCCATGGTCGCCACGCCAGCCAAATATTATTTAGCACACAGTCTGTTTTAGGCTCTGCCGGAGTCGACATCGAGTCACGCTCCGACTACTGTTTTTTAATAAATTGTTTTTGTTACCAAAACACATAGTGCTTCATCAATCTCACCCGCGCAATCCCTTCAGACTGTTCGGCGAAACATGTGTTCAGACAACGCGACGTTGCATTTCGTTAAGAAAGAAACGTTCCTAAGGGATGGGGGTCAGGTAATGAACAAGGGTGGGAGTGTTTTCTGTAAAGAAAACTGTTTTTCTACAGAATTCAGTTTCGAAGTGACCGCCGCGGCGTCAACTCGCAGACAATGATTAGATCAAATCCGGAGTGGTTCGAAATGTTTTGCATTTACGTGGAGTGTGGCCACAATGGAGGCAGCGCGGTGTTATCGCCAACGATATCCGCGATCGCGGCCGCCGACTGCCAAGAGCATTCGGCTATTGGCATCGCGGCTCTATTCGGATGGGGTCCTCCAGCCGAAGTCTTCCGATTCGGAACGCCCTCGCCTACGTTCCGCGAATTCGGAGGAAGACGTCCTGGATCGGATTGCTGAGGATCCCACCCAAAGTGTGCGCGACATAAGCCGCAACTCGGAGTAAGTTTAACTTTTTACCGCGTTCGTGTTTGTTGTCGGAATTATGTATGCTATTCATAATTATGTATTCTATTCATACCAACTATTTATGTTGTATTTCAGCGTCAGCCGGTCGTCGGTGCACCGAATTCTTCGGGAGAATTCTCTGCATCCGTACAAATATGTATGTGCGTGGTATGAGACGTGGTCGCTCGCCGACCCTTCGGTAAGGGTCATACCCCTGAACGAGAACACTGGGCCAACCAATCTCGGGCGAGACACGTGGATTATTTCACATCTCACCGCCTAGCGATGCTACTATCACGGGCGAGGAGGATGCCCGCCTCTTCGCGCGCACCGCAGAGTTGGTCGATATGCAGGACGTGGCCCATTTTTTTTTTTTTTTTTTTTTTTTTTCACGTGAGGAAATGCGTTTACGCACGCCCGTAGGGGTAGTGTGGGACTCGCCCCTTGATTTGATATCAAGGGGAATACCCACTAAAACCTCACGATGGCCGGCCACGGCGCATTTGGGAGGGGCACCGGGATCTCTTACGAACGCTACCGGTGCCCCCCCGCGCCTCTCCCCCCCAACGAAGGGAGGAGTGCCATCTCCGGTGGGGAGTGAATACCTCCCCACCTGACCGCGGGTGCCACAGCCCCCGGTCTCGCCTGTCCCTTTTAGTCGCCTCTTACGACAAGCAGGGCTTACTGTGGGCGTCTTCTGTTCCCCGACCCACAGGGAAATATGCCGCGATGGGGCCAACGGCCCCCCGCGGCGCAAGCGCCGGGCATGTTCCAAAGGAGCGGGGGGGGGGGGGGGGGGGGGCCCCCCCCCCCCCCCCCCCCCCCCATTCCCAGCGGCCCTGCTCGCAGTCGGCGAGCCCAAATCTTGAGCTTGCCGGCTACGTGTGCAGGGCCGCCCTACGCGGCAGACTGCCAGGAGGAGGTGAGGGTTTACGGGGGGGGACCAGTCCCCCCTGCGACAGGGGCGGCAGCTAGCCGCCGTCGCCTGGCCCGCCTCAACCTCCTCCTCTCTATGCGAGCGGGATCGGTGCGCTCCCGATCCCGCTTGTCATCCTCCTTCCGCGAGACAGTAGTCTCGCAGAAGGAGGACACCGCGTTCCAGGACCTCTCGCTCTCGACCATGGCCGAAACGACGGCCGGAAGCGAGAGGTCCCCTCCAATAGGAGGCCACGCGGAGTCCAGCTCCGCGCCGCACTGGTGGCACGCGGGCGACCCCTCCGCCCCCACCTTGTGCAGGTACTCACCGAAACAACCATGTCCGGTGAGCACCTGCGTGAGCCGGTAGGTGAGTCGCCCGTGTCGGCGGTCCAGCCAAGCATCGAAGCTCGGCAGGACCGCCGCTACCGTCCTCTTTCGGGCGGCGCCGCTCTCCAGGAGCTGGCGCCGCCACTTTTCGCGGGCCAGCTGCCACCTTTGGCGCCGGTAGGCTTCGACCGCCTCGTCCTGCGGATCGCCCCCGTTCCGGCGGAGATCTTGCACACGCCGATACACGTCGGCGTGTGCCTCCGCCTGAAAATCAAAGGGGACGACCCTCGCCAGGATGGCTGCCGCCTCGTGGGAGATCGTGCGATACCCGCGCGCGATTCTGATGGCCATATGCCGCTGCACGCGGCGCAGCAGGTGCCGTCCACGACGGCAGGCCACCAGGTCGCGCGCCCATACGGGTGACCCGTATAGGGCCATGGATCGCACGACCCCCAGGTAGAGGCGGCGGACCCTCTCTTCCGGCCCCCCGAGATTGGGCAGGAGACGACCCAACAGGGTCGTCACCGCCTCAATTCGGGGGACCAGGCGGTCGAAATGCCCCTCCCAGCGCCACCGGCCGTCCAGGTCGAGGCCCAGATACTTCATCCGGCCCTCGACCCGGACAGCCGCATCACCCACACGGATCCAGGTCTGGGGGAGCCGCCGCGTCAGAGGTAGCCCATGAAACATGACTACCTCCGTCTTTTGCGGCGAGATCCGAAGCCTCAGAGCCTGGATCCTCGCGACCACGATCGCGGCCGCTAGATCCGCCAGCCTGTGGACCCTGGTCCCATCCCGACCCACCGCGATGATCAATGTGTCGTCTGCGTAGCAGACCACAAACACACCGGGCGGGAGGAGCCCGCGCAACACCGAGTCGTACCCAAAGTTCCATAACAGGGGTCCTAAAACGGACCTGGGGCACGCCTCGGCTGACCCTCCGACGCATCGGCACCCCGCCTCTGCCAGGGTACTCGATCCACCTGTCCGACAGGTAGTCGGCTAACACGACCCGTAGATATGGAGGCACTCCGTGTTCTCGGAGCGCCTCCCGGATCGTGCCCCAGGGCAGGGTGTTAAATGCGTTGGCGATGTCGAGACTAATCGCCAACGCCACCCCACCCCGGGAGACTGCCCGGCCCGCGAGGGCATGG
>NC_071979.1:812136-828923 GCF_026283585.1 Hylaeus volcanicus
CCAACGCCACCCCACCCCGGGAGACTGCCCGGCCCGCGAGGGCATGGACGTGGTCGATCGCGTCAAGCGTCGACCGGCCCTCGCGGAAACCGTATTAGCAGTCAGCCAACTGCATACTCCCGTCGGACAGGCCCCCCGACAGGCGGGCAGCGAGCACACGCTCGAAGAGCTTGCCCGCCTCGTCGAGGAGGCAGATCGGCCGATACGCGGAGGGCGAATCCGCGGGCTTTCCCTTTTTCGGAATAAGGACCAGCCGGGCCTGCTTCCAGGCCAGCGGAACCCGCCCCGACTCTAGGCAGCCGTCGAACAGCCGCCTGAGCCGGGGACCCAGGACGCGCAGCGCCAAAGCGAGAGCCCGCCCAGGGATGCCGTCGGGCCCGGGTGCCGTATTCCTGGCCACCATTCGCCCGACGCAGGACGTGGCCCATAGACTAATCTTCGTGTTACCCACGAAAACGCAAAACCGGGTCATACTGGGTGCCACTACATATGGCGTGTCATCGTGTGATCATCGGGGCCAGCGGACGCAAACATACCGATGCACGACATCGACGACTCCATTGAAACTATGGTCGCATGGGCTTTGGACGAGAAACGGTCGTTGCGACGCGAGTTCTCCAACTACCTTGCGCCCTTCTTTCAACTGGGTGGAGATTAACGCCCTCTTCGTCGAGCTTACTGCGCGCTGGCACCCCCATAGTTTTCGAGGAGCTTTGGGCCAGGCGGGAACTCATTACCTCGGCTTCCTGTTTCGACCCCGCGTTTCGAGCGATCCTCGTTTTCTCTTGGACCCGGGCCTATCCTTTCGAGAATGCGCGCTACTCTGCTGGGGGTAGTCTATCATTGGGTGGGGCCATTCTACCTATTTATCGGGAATGCCGAAGTGGAGTTGGACGTCGGGCAATCCACATCCCTCAGGACCTGCAGTACCAGCCTGCATGTTCGTCCCTCTACACCATGTATCAAAAGTTGAGAGTCCTATCTACCCCCTGTCATTCTACACCTGAGGTCAGGTTATTCGATCCTTGTCCTCAGTCAGTGTTCCGTATCACTGACTGGATTGGTTCCCTTTTTATTGCTACCGCCCCCCTCCCCCCTTCCCTTTTAGTCCCTAGCACTCCCCCCGTCCCTCTTGCCCCTACCTACCTCCTTTGGAGGTTCTGGCTAACTGAACGGGGGTTTGCAAAGTCCCCCCCCCCCCCCCCCCCGTGTAACTATCCCTCTCGGGCCCTGATCCGGATGAGGGCTCGCCAACGTCCATCCGTGTCAGGGTTACCGGCTTATACATGCTTCTACCTATCCCTTTTTTGTCGTTTCTATTCCTATTTCTAAATACGTTTGTTTTAAGTGCGGCAGGGGGGAGTATTCGGGTGAGGGATCCCCACAGCGTGTCTGATGATCAGACGCGACTTCCGTGGATGGGCCCCAGCCATCAAGGTTGCCAACCCGTCCTTGCTGCCACACTTTCCTACTCAGCGAGCCTACTCTACTGATGTTAGGCTGGATTGTTTTGTATTCCCCATGACTCTCAACCCCGAAAACATGGCGAATTCCTTACGTAGCTCGCGGTCACCACCTGCTCCAGGGGGACCAACTTGGATTCCCCCCTTTTCCCACTGGAAGGTTGTTTCTACAGTTTGGAAGGGTCACCACCCCTTCCACAGGGTCTTTGGATCCATCTGTGTGGTTCCGTGACCCCTTTTCATACAATGGTGGAGTTACCTTAACTGTGACCACGCCAGCATTACTGCCAACGTGCCATAACTGTTACTGCCGATGTTCCACCGACGTGCAGTGTTCTTTACTGTTGCCACGCCGATATTTCTATTGACGTGCCATAATTCTTCCTGCGGGCACGCCGATGTTCCACCGACGTGTCGTGTTATTCTAATGTTAGTCAATATTTCTATTGACATGCCATAATCCTTACTGCGGCCACGCCGATATTTCTATCGACGTGCCGTGTCACTTGCTTGACTTTTCCTTGTTAGATTTGGTGGCGGAGACTGATGAGGACACAGCCTAGGGGGCCCATGCGATTTCTGCTTTCTGGCTTTGTTGCCTGTCCGCGATCGCATGTTGGGCTCTCCCCTCTGTCAGCATGTCTGACAGTGCGTGTCCCTTGCCTCTCTCGCTGCCTTACTGTACTGTTCTTGCTATTCTGTTCCGTTCTAGTCCGTAATAATGAAGTGGTCCCAGTGGACAGCTGGTTGGTTCTGATGTCAATCAGCGGCCCCCCCAGGTTCACTTCATTACTACCTCCCTTGCTTTTCTGTTACTTCTTTCCTTTTTGTTGTTGGATGGTGTGAAAGGGGAGAAGGGAGCCCCAACCTCGCTCCCCTCTGTGATCCTCTGCCTCGGCGGGACTCCATTCGTTTCCCGTTTTCGGGTGTTTGCCATGGAGTCCCGTTTCCCGGTAGTTGTTTGGATCCCCATGGTTCCCCTTTCATTCTCTTACGTTGACATCGCTTAATCTCCATGGATTCACGTCTATAAGAAATTTTGTTATCTTTTTTGGTTCTAATAGTTTAACTTCATTGGGATTGATGATAAATTGTTTCAAGTGTCTACTTCTCTTCATCATCAATCTTGGACATTCACATAGGATGTGTGTCGTTGTTTCGGGTTCTTCTCCGCATTGGTTGCAGACATTTTCGAGGCATTTACCCATTATGTTTAGGTGCGCCTTTAGGGGGGCGTGTCCTGTCAGTATACATACTACATGTCTAGCGTCTTCTTTACTTAGGTTGAGTATCTGTCTAATGCTCTTGTTGTTGTTAGTTTCGGTGCCGAGCAGTGTCTTGGCTTGCTCGCACCCTTGTGTTTCTTCCCATTTTCTTTTCTTCATGGTGTTTCTTAGTTTCTCGATTTCTATCGTGTACGCTGTTTCTGGTAATGGGATAATTGGTTCTGGGCCTATAGGAGGTTCGTCTTAACTCTTGTTGGCTAGACTATCGGCTCTTTCGTTACCCATTATGACATTATGTCCCGGTACCTATTGGATTTTTACTTTATTGTTTCTAGCAAGTGTATTCAATCTTCTCCTGCATTCTTTGGTAATTCTTGATGTTATTTGCTTTGATAGTCGCTTGGGTGTCGGTGCATATGATTATTCTTCTGTTATTTGTACCGAGGTTGATCATTTCTTGCGTGCATTCTGAGATGGCTATTACTTCAGCTTGGTATACCGTCGCGTATTTCCCAAGTTGCTTGAAGCCTTCGCTATTCATTCCTTTCCTGCAGTACCAGCCTACGCCGGAAAGGTTGTCTTTTTTAAAGCCGTCGGTGTACCAAACTATGTCGTTTTCATTGTGTAGTTTGCGGTGTTCCATGTTTCTCGGCTGTCTATCTTTGTTTCATATCTTTTCTCGAAGATGTGTTCTGTAATTAATCTATCTTTCGGCATTAGGTACTGTAACGAATCGTTAGCCGCGACCCTCTCTTTCGCTCGCGCACCGCCGCGCGCCGTCTCCCTTCCCACGGTTGTTATCACCGTCCGCCACTAGTCGAAAGTCGCGCGCTGCGATTTCGCAGCGCGGCTCTCGCTAGCGAAAACGCGAACTCCTGTACATATATACCGCAGCCGTGCCGCTCGAGAGCCAGAGTTGCTCGAGCTGGCAGTACGGCAGTATTCGATAAGAATAAAACGCCGATATAAAATCTGCTAACTCGCACTCTCACTATTTTTACCGTTCCCGTCTTCCAACAGTCCCCCCTACGGAGTAGTGACGGCGGAATTGATGCGTTAGCACCTTTCCCAGTCACCCGCACTCTCCGCTTACCAAGACCCCTACGCCGTAACTTAGTTCACAAGACGGGGGGTATCCGATCGCCGGCAGACGTTACGCGTTTGTGGAACGTCTCCGAGCCACCACGATCTTCCAGCCTGGGGAAAAGCCATACAAGCGCCAGGCTTCAGCTTTCTCCCCCTGTTAGACGAAATATCCCCACCATTCCGCACCCGCCTACTCATTACGACTCTGGCGACCGACTGAGTCGGCACCCTGCTTGCGAAACTCCACCCGCCGGACTTTCCGTGACAAATGGTACATATCTTTTATGGTTTCATTACTATTCTGTTGTATAATTTGGCTGTTGCCTGTTCCTATATCTTCCCAATGACCCCAGCCATGCAGTCTCATGGCTGTCTTTATTGCCAATTCCTTGATTTTAATGTCTAGGGAGGAACTATGAGTTATACACTCCCCCTAACCCAGAGGGAGGTCCTTTCCGAGAGAGTGTGGCGTACGACCCCGGCCTAAGTATGGGGTCTCACGCGGAGGGAAGTATGCTCGGAGACGACGGCGAATGAGGCTAGCGCGACAAATAGTACACAGCCAACCGGTACACAGCCTAACGGTACACAGCCCAATATAGAGGCCCTACTCCGTGTGGTAGGCCACAGCGGGATCACGCTTAACAGCCAGCCGGAAAGAGGAGACGTGGAAGGGTGCTGGCAAGAGGATGGCGAGTCGCCTTCCCCTCCTGACGATGACTCCTTCTTTACAGGAGACGTTGATAGCTTTATAGATGAATTCTATTCAAGACTAGCATCCGAACCCCGGTCCTCGGAGGACGAAGGCGCGCAGGCAGTCTTGTGGGCCGCCGTAGCTGGATCGGTGCTGTTACCCCCGCGTGTCATCAACCGACACTTCCGCTCCCGATAGGAGAAAGAGATGGAGGGGTAAATCGCCGACAGTGGTACCAGTGGCCACGCACCGGACCAAAAAAGGGAGCAGAGGACGAGGGTTTTTAAGAATCGGAGCAAAACGGACAACACAACGGAGAGTAAATCAGCAGTTCCCGAGAATGACGCACCAAGGTCTGCACGCCCTAGGCCGGAAAAACACGCACTGCACGCCAGAGCGGCGAAATTCACTGCCATTATTCGGGATAATCCGTGGCAGATAATCGGCGCACTAGGCGCGGGGGTGACCTCACGCTCGTGGGCCACCGCTATAGCGAAGGCGCTCATTGCAGTAGGCTTGGGTCCTGCGACGGCCGCAGCGTGGAAGAAACGTTCCGGCAGGAGCGACAGGGAGGAGCAGGTCTCCATTTCCCGGAGCGTAAAGGCGCTTGTGGTATGTATATGGGCATACTAGGGCAGCATCTCGAGCGAAGATCAGACGCAGGAAAAAAAAATGGGCGCTTTAGACGTGGAGGAGATCGAGCGAACAGCGGAAGAGGACGAGGATTCGGTGGCCGCGAGGGGTTTTTCGAAGGTGATGATTTCCGGCCCAACGGCTGCTACCCTCAAAGCATCGAAAGATTGTCCATTCTGCGTGGTTGCACGCCTTCGTTGCTGTAACGCCCCACATACTGACTTCCCAACCAGGCTCAGAGACGATGCGCTTAGGACAGAAAAACTCAAGGATGGACCAGTTGAAGTGGGCTGGCTGCAGGCTGCAGCTGCTGCCCATAGCAGGGAGATGCATGCATCTAACGGCAACATCGACTTCCTAGGATCATCGAAAGCCGATCGTGCAGATATGGCAGAAGGCGACCGCGAACTGTTCTGGGGGGCAGCGACAATATACGGAGGCCGCACCCTGGGAGCATGAGGTTGGACGCACGCTTTCCTGGCACTGGGGCAGTTGGTCGAGGTCACCATGCCTCTTCCACAAACCTCCAGGTCGGGTCAAAAACCACGACCTAGCTGATATTCCCTTACACCAGGGTGGCGCTTCGGCGTCCTCCTGGGCGGGGAATTTCGGCGAAGTCGGCGGGCTGCGTCCGGTCAAGTCCTCTCACCGCACCTCCTCGTGGTGCTCCTGGGTTTCCGCTTCAGGAGTCGGCGCTCACTTGCGAGAACCGACTTGCTGGATGCGGAGGGCGAACGCGGTGAGCTGGCATCTGGCGGATCCTCTGTTGACGACATGGCAAATTTGGAGGCATGGGTACGGCGCCCACCCGCAGTGGGGTGCTTTGACAATGACCATGGACAACCGAGGATTAAGCGTTTACGGTGCAGAGGGCACCGGATCCCTCAGTACCGGCGCAGTGAGGAGTAGTCGACCAGGCTCTCCCGCGTCGTTATCTTACGACTGGGAGAACCCCGGGGTGGACCACCAGGCCCGCGGGTTCAGCAATGCGCCTGATGAAGAGACGTCTGTAGCGGGGACCTCCTCCGCTGCGGCGTTTTCCGGCGTCAGCGTGCGCGAGGACGTGATTCTCGCGCAGCCTGTCGTCCGGTTGGAGAGGGTGGAGGGGCGGGAGCTCCGCTCCGGCCGCCTCCTGGCGGCTGCAAACGCGTCCGACACCGACGCTGACTCCAACGGGTCAGTCAGCTCGGTGTGGTCGGCGCGCTCCCTGCAGTCGCCGCTAAGGAGGAAGCGAGGTCGACCCCCTACTGCTGGGGATTGTGTCGGCCTCGCCGACGCTAAGCGAAAGCCCAGCGAGAGGGAGCAGCGCCTGGCGATGGACGTCGCGGACCATTTAGTGTCCTCCGTCCGGATCTCCAGGCTCTGCAAGCCCCTCAAGGGCGAAGAGGAGCTGGCGGCGGAAATGCGCCACGCGCCGACCGCCGAACTGGGCTCTCGGATTTTCGAGAGCTCGGAGGCGGTCCTGAGGGTTGCGAAATGCTCCAACAACCTTCAGGGGCCGATGGTGCGCCAGCTGCGGATTGCAGCGGCCACCATCAGACACGCTGCCGTCGAACAGGCGAAGCGTGTCAAGACCTCGGCCCGGGAGGTGGAGCTGGAGCAGACGGTCGCCGAGCTCAGGGCCCACGTGACCGAGCTGGAAGCCCGGCTTGCGCGGGGCCCGGTCGCGCCTGCCGCGGTGCCGTCGGTGCCGCCGCCCGTCGATCCGGCGGTATCGGTGCCGGTGCCCCCTTCGCGGCCGAGTGCGTCCTCGACGGCGAGGTCGAGTCGGTCTGCTGCCTCGAGGCCTGCGCCCGCTGGTCCGTCGCGGAAGCCTGCGATGGGCGGCGCGACCCTCGCGCCGGGCGTGGACGTCGAGGGCCTCATCCGTCGCCTCTGCGGCGAGATGGAGGTGCGCCTCGCGGCGCGCCTGGAGGCGGTCTCGCTGGTGGCCGCCGCGAGGGGGCTCCGCAGCGGGTGCCGCGGGCCGCGCCACGCCCTCCTGCGGGTCCCTCCCAACCTGGCCCTTCGGCGGTGGGAAGCCGCCCCGGGACAGTCAGCGGGGAGCCCGCGAAAAAGAAGAGAAGCAGGAAGAGGAGCGGGAAGAAGCAAGCGGGTGGGGCGCCGCTGCCCACCCTGCTCCGGCCTTGCCGGGCCGAGACCGGCACCGTGCCGCGCCTGCCCCGGCTGCGTCCCGGGCGAGGCCTCCGCCCGCGCCTATCGCGCCCTCCCTGACCCGTCCGGCACCTGAGACATGGTCGAAGGTGCTCGGACGCGAGGAGAGGCGTGCAGGGGCGGCACGCTCTCGCTCTCGCGCGGTGCGGCCGGCTGGAGCTCCGGCCGGGCCGCGGGTTCGTCCGGCGCGTGCGCCGAAGAGGGCGGCGGTATCCCTCACCGTCGCCCCGGGCAGCGCCATGACCTATTCAGAGGTCATGGCAAAGGCGGTCGCTGGGGTGCGGTTACGGGATGTCGGGGTAACCGGCATCCGGTACCGCAAGGGGCAGACAGGGTCCTCCATTCTGGAGATCCCCGGCCCGGACTGCGCTGCCGAGGCGGACCGCCTGGCTGGTCGCCTGGCGGAGCTGTTCGCCAGCACGGACGTGAGGGTGTCCGGGCCGATTAAATCCGCCGAGGCGCGGGTTGGCGGCCTGGACGAATCCGTCACGGCCGACGGCGTGGCGGCGGCAGTTGCCGCGGTAACCGGGTGCCAGGTGGACGAGGTCCAAACCGACATCATCCGGCGTTCGGGCTGGGCACCGTCTGGCTCCGCTGCACGGCGGCTGCAATGAGGGCCCTCCTGGCGGCTGGCCGCCTGCTCGTCGGCTGGTCGTCCGGCCGAGTGGAGGCCTTGCCCGCGCGAGCCCTCCGATGCTTCAGGTGCCTGGAGCTCGGGCACGTGCGGCAGAAGTGCCCCCTCGAGGCGGACCGCGGGGACCGGTGCTACAGGTGCGCCGGTGCGGGCCACCGGGCACGAGAGTGCACGGCGCCCCTGCGCTGCCCGGTGTGTGCTGACCTAGGCAGGCCAACCGACCACCGGCTCGGGGCCAAAAAATGTGCCCCTCCACCGCCAAAGCAGGGGAGGAAGGCGCGCGTGACGACCCCTAGTTCGGGCGAATCTACGCCGGTCAATTGACCGGCGGCAGATGCGCCGGCTGAGGCGCTGCGGGCGAGATCGCCCGCTGCGATGGAAGGAGGATCCGGTCCGGGGGAGGCCATGGACATGGCCTATAGTTCATGCCCCCGGTCCGGATCCTCCAAGCCAACCTCAACCACTCGGCCAGGGCGCAGGACTTATTTGTCCACTGCCTGGCCGAGTTAGGTGTAGGGTTGGCGGTCGCCGCGGAGTCATACCGCGTCGCCAACCGCCCGAACTGGGTGGCCGACGCGTTGGGTTCCGTGGTGATAGTGGGCGGCGACACCGCGGCCTGGCCCTGATCGGGGTCTACGCCCCTCCGAGTGCCCCCCTCGCGGCGTTCGAGTGGCTGCTGGACGGGGTCCGGGACGCATTGTCCCGCTCTCCAGTAGCCCGAACGCTCGGGCTGGGCTACTTCAACGCCAAGTCCACGGCGTGGGGTGGCCCAGAAACGGTCGCGGGGGGTCGGGCAGTGCTGGAGTGGGTGGCGAGCGCGGACCTCCGGCTGCTTATCTGGGGGTCCGTGAGCACGTGCGTGCGGTGGCAGGGCGAGTCGATCGTCGACTTGTCGTGGGCGACGCCTGCCGCCACGCGTCTCGTGTCGGGATGGAGGGTAGCGGAGGAGGTGGAGTCCCTCAGTGACCACCTCTACATCCTTATGGATGTCTCCGCTGCCCCTCAGTACCATCCCGCTCGCTGACCCGCGCCGGGCCGACCGCCGCGGAAGCGCTTGGAGAAAGACGCCCTGATGGCGGCCGCCCTCGCCGCGTCCTGGCCGGGTGCCCCGGCTGGACCGGTTGCGTACGTCGATCGGGAAGCTGACTGGTTTCGGGAGTCATTGACGGCGGCGTGCGACGCCGCCATGCCCCGAGCCAGGAAGCTCCCGAAGCGGGCCGCTTACTGGTGGAGCGACGAGATTGGCGCGCTGCGTGCTACATGCAGCGCGGCGCGACGTCGCTTCACGAGGGCCCGCCGGAGACGGAACCGCGACCCGGCGAGGGAGGCAGAGCTGTACGAGGATTCGCCACTTCCGACACAATGTGTGCTGAGGAGCCGTTACAGGTGGATGCGCGCATGGAGAGGGGGGGTTTGGACCGTGTCGTGAGGGCCAGCTTTCTGCGCAAGGTCCTGAAGGGGTGGAATTTGGCAGCGGGACAACAGGACTGCGTTGCGTTCCTCCGGGTACACCCGGCCGCGGCTGCTTACTGGGCTGATGTCATCCACAACGTCACGGCGGCCGAGGGTACAACTATAACCTGGCTCGCCTGGGAGGTGTTCGGCGACGGGGTTGCCATGTCTTGGTAGGCCAACTGGCTGGCAGGAGCAGGCGGGATGACACTGACGAGTAGGAGGTCCCCGTCTACGTAGTGGAGGTATACAATAAATACAGAGTGGTCGGACTTCTGTATAGTACAGACGGGGCGGCCCAAGAACCCCCATTACATATATAACGATATCGTAGGATCATGGGCACACCATCACTTTGTGCAGCAGGGGTCGGGCGAGGACGACCCACAGATGGAGGCGCTCCTGTGCCGGTTGGACATGGAAGCACGAGATTGGGGCATTACGTATCAGGCACACCCCAGGTATGAGCGGTTGGATGGGGTAGCGTGGCGTGTCGACTACTCGCACGGCGGAATCAAGGCCAGGAAGATCGACTACTTCGAGCAGGATAGCGCTTCCACGAGACAGGACATTTGAGGGTGGGGGGGGTAATGTCTCGGATCAAGGGTTACCGTCAGGAGAGGATGAAGACAGTGGCTATCCCAAAGGGGGCTGGGAATACTGCAACAGGAAACATGTTCTCAGACGGAACAATACTGTACAGGGGGGCATCCGACAAACCGTGCGTCGGGGTACAGCAACACTACCTAGGCAGAAGCACGGGACTATCCCGATCATTGAGAAGATCGAGAAACGCGAAGACAGAGGGGGCAGTATCCACCTCCTCTGTTGCCAGCCTCAGCGAAGTAGAATTGGAGCAGGAGCTGGAAAGGCGGCGCCAGGCGAGGACCGCGTCGGAGAGAATCCGATACAACTTCTCGGATCCGGATGTCCCAGGTTTGGAGGGCAGGCTAGATCCGAGGGTGGGCGTAAAGAAGGGGGGAGACCATCCTCCCCTTTCAGAAGCCGAGGCCTCACGTGGAGCGAAGCTTCAAGCACAGGTGACTGGTGTCAACCCAAGACCAGAGGTTCTAGAGAAGCACTAACGGCCCGAGGATCACAGGGCGTTGGAACAGGCACAAGCGACGAGAGGGGACTAGACTGGGGCGACTGCGCCCCTATCTACCTCGAGGACATGTGGTCATCTAGGTTATTCTCCCTAGTGCGCGCAGAAAAGATTGAGGAGGCACAGCCTAAGCTCGGTTTGGGGTATGACGGGTTCATCACTCCACTAACGAAGTACGACGTAAGACAAGAGACCGATCATGATTGTGGGGCGTGCCATCTCGGTGAGGGCATGATGGAAGATAATATACATATAATGTATAGGTTTGCGCCTCCGAGGAGGGGCGATGCGATTCTCAACAGGTATTCTCTCGCTTCCGGCGAGAGTTTCCGAATGTGTGCAGGCACGGGCTGATGGCCGTGCTTAAGATCGAAACTGGACTATACAAGATGGGCGGACCACGTATCCACCTCTACTTGAGAGAGATGTGTTACTGGGAGCTCGGGTATGGCTTTGTTCCGTACAAAGAAATCGAGATGCGCCTACAAAGCGAGATGCGCAAGTGGTTGGGCCAGAAGCTGGTACTGGGGGGGGGGCGCCCGCGGGGAACACACCTCTCGGGGAAGAACATACCTCCGGATGCTCGGGGAGGAAGTGACTAAGTTTATGCAGACAGAGTGGCTCGAGCCGGCAGTACGGCATTATTCTCTCGAATAAACGGCCGATAATCCTGCTCACACACGCTCTCAAGTTTTTTTGTCGAAAGCATACTGCTCCCAACTTTACACATATGTGCGGGTGCAGAATTTACTCCCAACAGACTATGAAAAAAGGGTGGCGTACTATCGGTGGCTGCTGGGCAAAATCGACGAGAATCCGGCGTTCTGCAACTCCGTATTGTGAACAGACGAAGAACTCTTCACCAGGGAGGGGTGCTTCAATGGCCACAATTCGCATGTGTGGAGCGAGCGGAATCCGTCTGCGATTCGACCACGGGCGTCCCAATACCGCTGGTCGATCAATCTATGGGGCGGCATTTGCGGCGACTTCATTGTTGGGCCATACATCCTACCCGATAGATTGGACGGCTCAGTACACAAGGTGTTTCTAGAGCACGTTCTTCCAGGCCTCCTGGAAGAAATTCCATTGGAGACCCGGAGGAACATGTTTTACCAACACGATGGAGCCACCCCCCCCCCCCCCCCCCCATTACGCCGCAAGTGTAAAGGCCTATTTAAATACAGCCTTTTAAGACAGGTGAATCCAGCCGTGATGGTGCTGTCTCGTGGTCCCCGCGGTCACCCGATTTCTTCTTTTGGGGGTACCTGAAGGTACATTTACTACTACTATTCAATTATTTCTAGTAAAACTGTTAATTTATTTTATGTTTTATACATATTTCGTATTTCAGAATGAAGTGTACCGGCAGCCGGTTTTCACGCCCGAGGAAGTCGTTGCACGAATCCACGCCGCGCTGGTGAAGCTGCAACCCAGTATCCTCCGGAACGTCCAGGGCGCTGTTATTCGAAGAGCGACGACGTGTCTAAGAGAAAACGGCGATCACGTCGAGCCCTTTCTC
The DNA here is from genome assembly GCF_026283585.1 of Hylaeus volcanicus. Classification (NCBI taxonomy): domain Eukaryota; kingdom Metazoa; phylum Arthropoda; class Insecta; order Hymenoptera; family Colletidae; genus Hylaeus; species Hylaeus volcanicus. The sequence goes on from NC_071979.1 coordinate 824,103, forward strand.
TAATAATACAAATCGGCCCCTTTCGGGGCCACCAAATTTCGGGTGCAAAGGACTCGGACTTAAAAGACTCGGTGCAAAGTGAAAGTGACCGTGGAAACCCCTGTGTAAAGTGCAGTGAGTTCAGTGACCGGCCGTCCCATCAGCTGAGCCGCGTAGCAGGTACCAGGCCAGGATCGGTGCGATGACCCACCAGCCGCAGCCCTTCTTCACGAAAACAGGTCAACTTACAAGTCAATGGGTGAGTCTAATTTTAATTCTGCCTTCACATGTTAATTAAGGGTTAATTTCAGGCATTTGTATTACCGGTATTATTACGTTGTAACACATGAAATGCCTCATTTTGTATTGGCAAATTTTTTTATCCACTTTCTCGATAAATATTTCTATCCTTCAGATCTTTTACCCATTAATGCAAAGTTTAGAGTCTCCTTCATTTTAATTTTCAAACATTTACATATTTTCACCCATTTTCTTATGCATGTACCAGGTGTACAAGTATGAAGTGCGGATTTGAGAAAACAGATGGCGCACCGACGCAGTGTGTACTATAGAGATTTTAAATATATACCGCTTTGTTGTGTCATCAACAAGTATCAAACGTGCATAAGTGATAAACAGAAAAAGTATGTGCATCGTATTGTTTTGGTGTGTTTAGTATGTCGAAATTTGTGCCAAATAAAGAGCATTCGCGGACAGCATAAATTTTTTGTTTTCATTTGAAGAAAACAGCTGCTGAATCATACAGATTGCTTCGAGAAACTTATGGTGAACATGCTCCATCGCAAGATACGTGTGAACGATGGTTTCGGCGTTTCAAAAGCGGTGATTTCGATATTGCAGACAAGCAACACAGAAAACCACCAAAAAAGTGTGAAGATGCAGAATTGCAAGCATTGTTGGACGAAGACGATGCTCAAACGCAAAAACAACTTGCACAGCAATTAGGCGTTAGTCAACAAGCTGTTTCCAATCGTTTACGAGAGATCCACAAGGTCTGGAGATGGGTACCACATGAATAGAACGAGAGACAGATGGAGAGGCGCAAGAACACATCTGAAATTTTGCTCGAACGATACAACAGAAAGTCGTTTCTGCATCGCATCGTTACTGGGGATGAAAAGTGGATTTATTTTGATAATCCCAAACGCAAAAGATCATGAGTAGACCCAAGCGCACCATCCACATCGACCGCAAGACCGAATCGCTTTGGCAGGAAGATGATGCTTTGTGTTTGGTGGGACCAGAAGGGTGTGGTCTACTATCAACTGTTGAAGCCTGGAGAAACAGTCAATACTAATCGCTACCAACAACAATTGATGGATTTGAACCGTTCGGTGCTCAAGAAAAGGCCTGAATATCAGAAAAGACAATACAAGGTGATTTTTCTCCATGACAATGCTCCCTCACATACGGCAAAACCAGTTCGCGATACGTTGGAAGCACTCAATTGGGAAATATTACCACATGCGGCTGACTCACCAGACTTGGCTCCGTCAGACTATCATTTGTTTGCATCGATGGGTCACGCACTTGCTGAGCAGCGCTTTCGTTCATACGAAGATGTGAAGAAATAGCTCGATGAATGGTTCAACGCAAAAGGAGAAGATTTTTACTGGCGAGGAATCCATAAATTGCCCAAAAGATGGGAAAAATGTGTAACTAGTGATGAAGCATACTTTGAATAATCAACTTTTTATCCTTCTTCCGAATTTAACATGTTTTTTTCGAAAAAAAATCCGCATTTCATACTTGTACACCTAGTAAGTTGTACATTTTAACGATTCTCATGTTAAAGTTAGATTCAAATTTATTATGATAAATTGTTATTGAAATTTTTTAACGATTACGTATTTGAAGGTAGGAAACGTGTAATTTGTTACGTATACAGAAACTCGCTGTTTGTTTCCGAAACTCGCGTTCATCAATTTTATTTTATCTATGTTACGTCCCAGCTTATCTGAGACTCTTTCTTGGGATCTTTGTCTTCAATTAAAGAGCTAAATCTCACCTTATCTGTATTTAATTGGAAAAGAAGGAATTTTGGGATTCTATAATAATTGTCACTAAGTTTGAGTATTAACAAATATAATTATGAAACAAAACTGAGTTTGGGATTACTTACAAACAAGAATAAAAACTATACAATTGAAAATGGTTTAACAATACCAATCGTTGATCTTATGCTATCGGCGGCGTTGTCAGGTTGTCCCGGGCTCGGCTGTGGCGAGGATCTGGTCTGGTTGTACACTCGCGACACGGGACTCTAATAATTGGCGAATAATAAACGTCGGACTTTCGTAGGTAACTCCGCGATGACTCTATCTTTAGTGCGTATGTTCTCACTTACGCGAACTCTTTACTTTCCTGGAGATACGATATACGATACCTAAATGAGACTAACGCGAGAGATTAACCTGTCCGCGACTACAGAATAATAACGGACAAAATAATACACAAAAGAAGCGTCCGTGGTCGTGACCACGGGTTTATATACCCCTAGATCCTCGCAAGGCACGATCGTAATTTCGAAATCTTAATTTCTACATTTCCGAATCTTGGACATGTCGCAAGTTCGATGGCCGATTCGTATGCAACGGCCTAACATCGCTGACGCCCGTTTGCTGACTCGCGGTTTGCATTATTTCGTTCCCGAGGAACGATTTCCGCATCGTTTACCGAGCGCATTCCTTAAAGTCTATTGATCTTAACTATTCGCAATACAAGATCGATGAAAAGGGACACCGGCAGGGCCGGATGTAACACTACCCTCCTGGAATTTGGAGCTCGGTCTCCCTGGAGTGCATCCTGCAGCTGCATACTCTTAACATCATCTTCGACTTGCGTTGCGTGGGAAGAGTTCTTATCTACCCTTTCCCAGGGAACGCAGCTGCTCACCTCAGAGCCACGAAAATCCTAACCGTCAGATTTCCAAATATGGAAATCACCGACGGATCCCCACCAACATTTAGGGGTATATAAACCCACGATTTTCGTTGCTCGGGGGATTAGAACGATAGAGTTACGTAGAGTCACATCACGTCCATCGTTGCAGAGTGTGCTTTAGTGAGATCGGGCTTCAGTTTCCCTTTCGATCAAGTTAACCTTATAGATCCGCGAAGACGGTTTTCATCTATTACGGCATTTAGAATCACACTCGACCCCCGCATCGCCAGTGCGTTAACACCGTGCAACAATTAGGTAATTAAATTCAACGTTTACTACACACGACCGCAACAACACAACACTGCACATTTGTAACTTAGTATAGTTATTCTGAATATATATATTCTTTTGTGTAAATTCAAAGTTTCCTAAGTCAATTACTAAACCTTCACGATATAACAAGCAATCCGAGCCTGTGTAACGATCCCACAACATAATAACTTTGCCGCTCGAGTTATTATTCAATTAAATTAATAAGTTGCGAGGCTTTATCCGCGACGCGTAGTATTCATCAACGATACGATTTAAGCTCAGTGTATTCAACCCGAATTCCCTAATTCAACCTATCTTGCGGTTACCCTTTACTGGGAAATACCGATTCCTGCAGCTATCTGACTTAACGTCCGAGGCGTCTGCATTTGTCTCCAATAACCAACAACCAAACACCCTAACCTACGGTTACCATTTACTGGGAAATACCGATTCTTGCAACTATCTGACTTCACGTCAGAGTCGTCTGCATTGTCTAATCTATCCTCAGCCTTCGGCACCATTGATACACAATAATTAATCGTATTGGTTCAATTCTCAAATCTACCCCACTCGCTGGGCTCACACGCGCGTCGCTATCGCCCTGACTCGTAACAAATTTCTTCATTAAATGTACAGATTTCAATACCTCCTATTTTGATCAGTAACGTTTAATAAAAAGGAAAAGTTATATTTGTTTAAAGTTGTCATTTAAATAGCACGTTACATGTGCTACAACCTCACACTGGTATTAACGCGTGCTGTTTTACCGACCCGCTTGTTCGGTGGCTCGAGCGTCCTGGCTTACGCCTATGCTCTGAGCGCACACTGCTCGGGCGCTGTGATTGGTCAGTGTTTTTCGTTAATAATTCGAAAACGAAGCCCCATCCGACATTTTTGCAAAAGAAATTGTTATTCAGAATCGTCTCAGCTACCCCCCATTTCCGGCTCCTACACGACTTTTGGGACACCCTGTATATATGCGTACGAGAAAAATCCGCTGCAGTGTGCAGCGTGCGAAAGATTCCATTTGCGTGCGGCGTGGTAAGAGAGCTCTCGAGCGTTTAAGTTACCGTTTTATGTATCGTGGCTTTGAATGATCATTCACCCAAATTCGTCTAGTTGTCTAGTATTTCGATTGTATTTGTGCGGCACTCTCTGGTGGTAACTGTGATTGTAAATACCAGATTATGATTTGTGTTTCTGCCATTCCCCTTTGTGTTTTGCCTATTTCAGCACTTGATTATTTTTAACTTCTACCCTTGCATTGTTGAATACCAGGCTTTTCCCCACTTAGGACTGGGGTTTTTACTGCCGGTATTCAGTCAAGTAGAAACGGTAAATTCTTCCTGCTGGAATAAAGTAAGCATTTGTGTTTGTTTTTCCTCCCATTCAAATTGTGTTTTATTTCACCCTCCACCCTTACAGTTTCGCCGATTCCATCTCACGTCCCGTCTCACGGGTCCCTTAATTTTCATGAGACTTATACAATAATTCCTAATACGGATTCGTGATTAAATTATTTCGAGTTTGTCGCTACAATATTTATATTGTACGATATAATACACACACGCGCGCGCGCGCAGTTTTCGGGACATTTGGCAGATTTGAGGACTGTCCTGAAAGCCA
>NC_071979.1:858923-872435 GCF_026283585.1 Hylaeus volcanicus
TCCCCGGAAACGGGGGCGAGCTCTCTCTCGCTCTCTCGATTCGGTGTGCGCGTGCGCTGGCGGTAGGTAGGATAAGATAAGGTTAAGGATAGGTATAAGGTAGTGTTAAGAAAGATATAGGTGTAAGGACTAGGTTTAAGAATAGGTTAAGGTTAAGGTTAAGGTAGATTAAGGAGATTGTATGGGGAAGGAAGGCCATGTAGCTCTTAGGGGAAACATTAATAAAGACATACATGCATATGAGAAATCTGTCAGCGATTCAGATTGGACAAATGCATTAACAAAATATTATAATATATGAAGAACGGATAAGGATGTTAACATACTGTCATGGTGGTCAACTCATTCAGAGGAGTATCCCTGTTTATCGAAAACTGCACGGGACTTCCTAGGAACGCCGGTCATGTCTGTTCCAGCGGAACGTTTATTCTCGAAGGCTGGATTAATTATACGCAAACACCGTAACCGAAACTAATTACTGAATCTGCTAGGTCGTTAATATGCCTTTTATTGTATTTTTTTTTTTTTATTACAGTGGTGAAGGGGAAATTCTCCAAAGACACCCCCCAGATGTTGTTGGAGGGTAGTGTGGGATTTTTACCCACTAAAACCTCTTCACCACAGCCCTCCGGGGCGGAACTATCGCGATAGTAATACTCACCCCGGCGAAGTCGCCACTCTAGCGAACGCACGCCCTCGCTGTTTCTCAGCGAACAACTACTTCGTCAGCCCCCCTCCTGGAAACAGCCGGAGGGGGAGGCACTCCATCCCCTACAACGCAGCCGGTACTCCCCCGCGAGCATAGGGGTAGTAGTGCCTACACAGGCTCGCAGGAGTCGTCCGCCCACCATGTCCTTCCCTTACGCTCGGGCCCTTGGGGAAGCTTCCATTGGACCGCTATACGAGGCGGTCCCTTCACCCTTCTCACTCCGACCTCCTGGTCAACATCAACCAGGAGGGGGTCCCCCGTGGGGGGCCGCAGAGACCCTCATCCTCTCTCCTCGGCGAGGGGGAGGGAAACGCCCTGGGTGGTAGGTGGAAACAAATCCTCATCCTCGGCCCGGACCGAAGATGGAGCCACCCAGGGCTACCCCTGGAGTGTGAGCTACCTATGGTCGACACCATGGGCAGCTAAAAACATATTGCGTCCAAGCCGGCCGTGGTACATTGCTCGGGCGCAAGGTCATTAATGTGCCTGAATTCGTGGTACGTGTCAAACTTACACGTATTATTGTAACAAATTTTGAAAAGATTTATTTACTTTTGTATTCTTACTCACTACATGACCTTTATCTAGAATTTTAATGTAAAATTGCTAATTTAAAACTTATCGTTCGTATTACTTTAGAAGTTAAATTTATAAAATCGAATTACAAAATGCAAATATGCAAACATATACAGACTGTTTCGTGTAACATAGGAGAGCTACAAGACATCCAGTAGAATTATTATCAACTTTAGACTATAGGCAAATAATTGACGATAACTTTTGTAACTAATTTTTTGTCGACAGTAGAGACGTTGTAACTTTCAAATCTTTTAAGAAAGGTTAAGGTAGTATAGGAGGTAGGCCTTTTTGAACGTTGCGTATTTGAGAATTAAGCGTACCACAGACTGCTGTGTACCAACGATATGCATGTTGGTCCAGATTCTTCGAAATCTAGTCTCGTCTCGTCTCGTGCGCATCACTAGTCGCGTACGAGAAATGTTGCCGAAGAACGTGCGTTTATCGTCATGATCAATTACTACGATAGATTTTTTTAAGTGTGAGATACGTTTCAATGTATTATGTATTGATGAGTGGTGCCCTCATGGGGTGTGGGAAAATGGAAAATGGAGGGAAATTGAAGCGTTGTTTCGGTGAACCTCTTGTTAGTGTCTGTGTCACGACGCATAACATTGTTGTGAGCACCCCTTGGATAGGATCCAGTGTCTACTGGTGCTCGCGACAGGAACAGCAGAAGCGACAAAAAAGCGATCTCATTGATCGCCTGTCAACTAGATTCGTTTGTGAGACGCCATAGAGTGCAGACATAACGAATTATATTCAAAGTTATATTCCCTAGTTGTTTACTTTGTATTTATTATTGAATAAACGTTAATTATTAAGGGGTTAGTCACAGTCAGGAAAATGGAAACGGACAGTTTCTTGTGTGTTTCTTTTAAGGTATTAAATAATAATTTGGTAATTATAGAGAACAGGTACATCCTCACCGATTTCGATGATTTTTGAATATGTTGTAGAAATCAACATTTTGAACAACGTTTTCCTATACATATAACCGTCGCTCGGCCTTAGTTTCCGAGATATTTGAAAAAAAAAAACCATTCCTACTACTACAATGAATATTGCGTATAGCAACGCGTCCGTGACAGCGTGTGTGTAACCGTTGAGTCCTCGATTGTTTAGGCTCGGAATACACATCCGCGTCTGTGAGTCTGTATGCGTTAGCTATCATTCATATCATCTTTATTCGTACAGTAAAAAAATGGGGGTCCGGGGGCTAGCCCCCGGTCGGAGGTTTGGGGGCGAAGCCCCCCACAACGAGTACTGCAGCGCACCACGCAGGTGTATACACGGTTAGCCTGGGGGATGTTTATAGTTTAGCAGCTCCCCGTTAGGCAGGCGGTTTGGGGGATGCAGCCCCCCAGCATGCACATAGTTTTGAATTGAAGCTGAAAACTTTTTACAAAATTTAAAAAGCATACATCTCAAAACTATATGCATGCTGGGGGGCTGCACTCCCCAAACCCCCTCCATAACGGGGGACTGCGCCCCCTCGACCCCCCGCTAAACTATAAACATCCCCCAGGCTAACCGTGTATACACCTGCGTGGTGCGCTGCAGTACTCGTTGTGGGGGGCTTCGCCCCCAAACCCCCGATCGGAGGCTAGCCCCCGGACCCCCATTTTTTTACTGTACGAATAAAGATCATGCGCTACTTCATATGTATGAATGAGTTCGAAACAGATTGAAACACGAGCCGACCGACAAATGATAGCTAACGCATACAGACTCACAGACGCGGAGGTGTATTCCGAGCCTAAACAATCGAGGACTCAACGGTTACACACACGCTGTCACGGACGCGTTGCTATACGCAATATTCATTGTAGTAGTAGGAATGGTTTTTTTTTTTCAAATATCTCGGAAACTAAGGCCGAGCGACGGTTATATGTATAGAAAAACGTTGTTCAAAATGTTGATTTCTACAACATATTCAAAAATCATCGAAATCGGTGAGGATGTACCTGTTCTCTATAATTACCAATAATTTTTATTAATGAAATGTAAATATATTACAAAGTATGTCTTAAAGAACTATAAAAGAATTTTTGTTTTAAAAAAAGGCTAATTCATTTCGTCATAACAGGCGATGGCGTGGGTGGCCACTTGGTCTGCGGTGAGCAAGATTTCTTCAAAGTGTTGCACCTGAAAACAAAACTAAAGGTAGATTTAGAGAATATATTAGACTAACGGGTCTCTGATCGAAGGATTTTTTATTTTCTTGTATACTTTTTTTTTATCCTGTATTGAATCGCTTAATTTTAGTAAAAAAATTGAAAATCAACTTCAAATGGTCGCCATTTTGTTTCAAATTAATTTTTTCCAAAATCCTTCGATCAGGGACCCGTTAGACTAATCTATTTTCGAAATCTACCTTTATTTTTGTTTTCAGGTAAAGCAGTGTAGAGAAATCTTGCTCACTGCAAACCTATGTTTTTAAATCATCGTCTACGTCGTCGGCTGTTATGACGATATAAATTAACGATTTTTAAAACAAAACATATTTTTTAGTTCTTTAAAACATGCTATATAGTATACTTAATTGTTACTTATGCAAATTATTATTTAATAATTAAAAAAAAATCACAAAGAAATGTCGTTTTTCCTCTTCCTGACAATTATACATTTTTGTTCCTTTTCATAGCATCTCCATTTTGCGCCACGAAACGAACACACTGGACAAGAGAAGAACAAACCGCATTATTCACTAGATTCAAAAATGAAGTAGAGAACTCACGCCTACCACCAGGAAACGATATTACTGATTGCATACAGAGAGATCGGAGACTGTCACGCCTTTCAATGCCACTAATAGGAACATGATTACACAACATTATTAGTGGGAAAGTAAAGAAATGACTACGATAAAGCATTATATTTTATAATGCTGTTATTTGTAACGATATTGTAAGAGATATTTTGATATCTCTGATCTCGAAACGAAGTGATCTTAAGTTGTTTCATAATTTTCAATAGCTCTTCTTACAAATACGAGAAGCTGTTAACAAACGTATGTTACAATGGCAACTAGAAAAATTGGCACGCCCTTAAAACCAGAATACTTGTTCCAATATTGTACAAATTACGTAACTTGATTGATTGATTGATTTATTTATTTATTTTGTTTGGTGTCGCATGTTTGGGAGATTGACCCGAGCGACGGTTGACCGCCGACGTACGCCGTGTCCTAACTGCCTGTCGCGCTGCGATGATATCGCGTGTAGCTGAGCCGCAGCTAGAGTGGGGACAAGGACCACATGCTACATCCGTACAAGTACAGGGTGGGGCAGAAATAACTCCTACATTTAGAAAATTCACTATGAAGTTATCAAAGCAGTTAGAGAAGGGCGGTCTTTTCCATTAAATAGAATATATAATATAGTTTTCAGTTGTCACGATGCCGTGCTCAGGTATACATCGAGGCTTCGTAGTTGAGTCATCTTTTAAAAATGGCGAATTTGTAACATCGACGCAGAGACAGTTTCGCACACGGTTCGGTTTACGTGCGAATGAAAATGTTCCTGACCGGAAAACGATTTTGCTGTGGGTTCAGAGTAAAGACAACAGGATCTGCAATGAAGAGGAAACCACCCGGACGTCCCAAAAATGTAAGAACCCCAGAAAACATCGCAACAGTGGGGGCTTCGATTGAACTGTCTCCAACGCGTTCAGCACGTAAACATGCCGCAGCTCTTCAAATTTCCGAAAGAACTATGCGGCGAATTTTGCATACTGACCTCCATTTGCATCCATACAAAATTATGGTTGCTCAGAAATTATCTCCAGAAGACTATGGAAGACGTCTGGATTGCTGTACCTTGGGCAGGACGGTCCGCAGATTTTATACAACCGGGTCTGTGATGCCGCAAGCCAGCGAAATAGAAGAGTGTCTACAAACGATCACGTCTTGGAGGCCGTACAGGAGGATTCCACCGTCAGTGTGCGCGAACTGAGCCGCCGCTTAAAGTAAGCCATAGTACAAGATAATTGCAGCAATGATTAATTAAAAAAAGGAGCGTTATGTAATAGTAAATGTTTTTTTTATTTTATTCTAGTATCAGCCGAATCAAGCAAGCGTCGTAAGGCTTGCTTCTGGTCGGGAGTGTACTCTGTGAGGCCAGTGGTTTCTAGGGCCTCATCGGTGCTGGGAAAGGTCCATCTCTTTGCCCCGATCTGGACGGTAGTGTGGAGCCGACCTAGCAGGTCTACCCCGAGAAGTAGGGCGTGGCTCATGGTGGGCAAGACAGCGTAGCGATGACGGATGGGCTGTCTGTTGATGGACACCTGGACGGTGATCTCCCCTCTCATGGTGGTGTGACTGCTGTCGGCGACTCGGACGGTCAGTGGGGTCGGGCCCCAATGTGCGCCTAGTTGCATACAGTAGTGGGCTAGGTCCTGGCGGATATAGGAGCGAGTAGCTCCGGTGTCGACCAGCGCGGAACAGCGGTGGCTTCGAACTGCAAACTCCATGTAAATTTGTCCGTCAGCGTCTACTGGTTGGTTGGAGGCGCTGTTGGTGGGGCTAGCCGGGCGGCGCCTCGGCTGGAGTTTTCCTCTTGGAGATGGCAGGGGCAGTCACTGGTGCGTCGTCCATTGGTGCCGCAGTAGCTGCAGAATAGCTTCCCTGGTTGCCGGCAGAATAGTCGGGTGTGGTGACGTTGGCCACATCCAGGGCCTACAAGCTCTACTCTTGTGAACTTGAAGCACGATTTTAACTTGCGCCCGTCGGGGTGATGGCGCTACTGTCACTCCTTTCGCGGCATTGAGTTAATATTCTGTGTACGTTTATTCTATGGCGAACGCGCTCGGCAAAGTGCGGCAAAATTTCAACTCCATATAGTCATAACGTGATAACGAGTGCATGCAAGTGCATGGTGCAAGTAAGTGCTGTGTGCTGCTGTGTGCTGTCGGTTCTGCGATAGTGTTTTAGTTCACACCGATTATGGATAATAATAAGAGGTAAATAGTTATTATTTTTATACAAATACTAAATAATTACTAAAAGAAAAAATACGGCTTTTATATATTTTGTTACAATACGAAAGGGCAGGGTGGGTTTTTCCCGTGCTTTCTTTTGTCCTGCTTTGTCCTTTCCTTTCAATTCATTTCAATTGCATTTTAAAAGCACTTAAAAGGTGTCCGAATACTTTTTCGGCTCACAGTACATTTGATTATTTATTGAAATCATATCTAGAAAAAATTTCGAAATTATTAATTATTAATTATTAAAAGTTTCGAAATTATTAATTATTAAAAAGGTAAATAGTTATTATTTTTATAAAAATACTAAAGAATTACTCAAAATATATAAAAGCCGTATTTTTCCTTTGTTACAATACGAACGCGAGGGACAGGGTGGAGCAGGGCGGGGCTGGATGGGTTTTCCCCATGCTTTCCATTGTCCTGCTGTGTCCTTTCCTTTCAATTCATTTCAATTGCATTTTAAAAGCATTTGAGGTGTCCGAATACTTTTTCGGCTCACTGTACATTATTTATTGAAATGATACCTAGAAAAAAATTTCGAAATTTTTAGTTATTAATTTTTAATTTTTTCTTTATGTAAATATGTATTTATAGTTCCCACAAAAAATGTGCTGTACTGAGGTGCACAAACACCAGGCAGCCGATGTTCAGCTTCCTCTGTCTGTCGAAGGACAGCGATAGATGTTTAAAATGGCTTGAAGCTTGTGAAACGGAAGATCTATTCCAACTCCCTCCCAACCGGTTGAGAAATCGAGTGGTTTGTGGGGACCACTCCGAAATTCATTATCGCGTTGGATCAAAGCTTACAAGTCATGCAGTACCAAGCTGCAACTTACCAGGTAATAATTGACTATACACTTTTTAAACTATATTTAACAAATTATTAATGAAAATATTTATTAAATTGTATTAGCACCTGCCACATCTATCGAGCAACAGAAGGAACTTGTAATGGAAATTGAAGAAGAAGAAGAACGTAAGTTTTTGATCTTAATACACTTAATACGCCACATATAAATGAGAAGGCCTCCAACATTAAGTGTACATATAATGTTGTATAATTTTGTTAATATAGATCAACCTGTGCTCACCGTTCGATACCAGGACAACGTAGGACCTAAGGACAACGTGAGACCCAAGGACAACGTGGGACCCAAGGACAACGTGGGACCTAAGGACTACGTGGGACCTGGGACCAGCAGAGACTCCGACGCACTTGCTTATAATGTGCTTCCTGGATCATCCAGAGGTGAGTGTATTACCTTATAATAATATTATCTTCTATTGCATTCCTTTTTTTTAGTTATGATAGGTATTTAGTATTATGCGTGTCATTTAAAAAATGCTTCTATTAATTCTTTGTTACAATTACAGGTTGCACTGTCCAAAGGAATCAAGTTCAAACAGCTATCAGGAAAGGCCTTAAAGGTATTAAATATTTTTAAAAATACTAGATGTAATAGTTAAATATTATATCTACCGGAAAGCTCTGTCCGTTTCCATCACAACAAGTCTCGACACGTAAGCACATGTTTATTTGGTGCATGTGTGCCTCTCTATTTTTATTATATTATTTCATACATACTGACATAGCAAAATAAGTACGTGGGGATACGAATTGCGAATATGAAGAATCCGGAGGCTTTTTAGTCAACTTAAAAAGATTGTTGTCAGTTGCTCCACGTGCATCGACGGATGAAACTATTTCCATTGCATTAAATTTTAATGTTTCGAGTGCACCTGAATGATCTATTCAGGCTGCCATTCTATACAGGGTGTAGCAGGACGGGTGGTACAACCCAACAGGGGGTGATACTACATGTAAAAATAAGTCGAAAAAAAGGAATAACATTTTTTCGTTTGACGCTTCGTTTTCGAGAAAATCGAGTTTGAAAATTCTATGCAGTACGCGTGGCACTGGACTGTCTCCCCAAGCCATTGTTCGCTACAAGTTCATGACTCACTAATAAGGCGAACAATGATATGTACGCGTCAACAAGGGCAGCACTTTGAACAGTTTATTCAATAATGTTATGTAATTATCGTTAGTAATGACAATAAAACTAATAAACATTAACATTTCTTATTTATAATACATATCTAAGCCTACAGGCGGTCCAGTGCCACGCGTACTGCATAGAATTTTCAAACTCGATTTTCTCGAAAACGAAGCGTCAAACGAAAAAATGTTATTCCTTTCTTTCGACTTATTTTTACATGTAGTATCACCCCCTGTTGGGTTGTACCACCCGTCCTGCTACACCCTGCATGTATCGCGAATTGTTCGTAAGAAAATTTGTTGTAGAATTTGTTTACATTTATATTATAACACTAACGATGTCGGAGAATATACGTCGATGCATAGTGGATGCATATCTTTAATTTCTAAGGTCGTATCTGTTTGCTATGGTAATGTTTCGAACATGGCACATATTCCCGGACTTGTTACGATTCTTAAATACCAAATTTCGGAGCATATAAAATTAGATTTCATATTCTCAGAACATGGCAATAATTTGACAACATATATCATACATAATTGTATCATATAAGTGTCGAAAAATATATACGTAGAGTAAATCGCGTTATAAGTGGATTCGAAGAGAGAATGGACTCGGATCCACTTCTAACGCGACCTATTAATGTGAGTGTGCAAAATTATGCACGCAGGACTGGATGTATGTTTTAATGGAATTATGTTTCAATTTTTAATATTTTACATTTGCTTTCTTTTAATTATATTTTGTTTCCTTAATAATGAATCCAGTCCTGTATGAAGCTTATACTTAATGTTTACACTTTATTATGTGAATATACAGGGTCTCCCAGAACTCCTGTAAGAACCGGAAATGGAGGGTAGCTGACACGATTCTGAACAACAATTTCTTTTGCAAAAATGGCTGTTGGGGCTTCATTTTTCGTTAATAATTCAAAAATGAAGCCTCCAACAACACTTTTGCAAAGGAAATTGTTGTTCAGAATCGTGTCAGCTACCTCCATTTCCGGTTCTTACAGGAGTTCTGGGACACCCTGTATATGCATTTTTATATTATTGTTGCGTTTGTATTTTTATATATTTTATATGTACGAATATGTATGAGTGTGTGAATTGTAATGCAATCGTATGTATGAATGAATACATATATATATACGTAAACATTTAAAACCAGCAAGAGTCACGGTTCTTCGACTAAGATCACGAGTGATCATGTTCTTAGGCGCAAAGCCACGATTCTCACTGATTTTAAATGTTTACATTTTATTATGTGAATATATATGCATTTTTATATTATTGTTCCGTTTGTATTTTTATACATTTTATATGAACGTATATGTATGAATGTTGATACTTTATTATGTAAATAAATATGTTTTTTGTATATATATTTTATACAATTGAATTTTAGATTCTTTATTGGTTTTTCAATGTTTTCCGGTGATAATAAATTTAATTTTGTATAAGTTGTGTTTTTTCCCTATAATTATTTTTTTATTTAAAATGATGGTCACGGGAAAAGAAACTGAGAAGGGGTTCATAGGGGGGAAAAACCCCAACCTAGTAAATTCCAGGGAATTTAGAAAGGAAGCAGAGGGAGCTAATGATATCCCAGGAAACAGGATACGGAAACAGAAAAATAACATCCCCCCGCCTGAAGCGGAAAGGAACCCTCCAAGTAGGAGAGTGAACAAAGGATTCGAAAGTGGAAGAAGGGGAGGCATTGCGCAGCACGCCAGTTCAGAAAAAGCCATTGAAAGCGAAAGAAGAGTCATAGGAAAGCATAAAAGTGAAAATATAGATAGTGAAATTCAGAATAAAATAAAAAGAAAATCTTGGAGAAGGACGGTAAGAATGCAGAAAAGGAGAGAGCGAGAATTTGCATTAATCAGTTTTTAAAAACTTTAAGAGAAAGTTCTGCGCGCGATTTGTTCCACATTCTCTCACGGAGGGGCAAAAAGACACAAGAGTGAGTCATGACAAAGACATGAAATCTGCCAAAAAAAAGGACCCTGTATTCATGTCATCTATCGTAACTGACGATGAAACGTGGTGCTTTCAATACGAACCACTCACCAAAAGGCAGAGCGCGACATGGAAGTCATCATATGAGCAGAAAGAGAAAAAAGTGCGGATGCAGAAGAGTCGAATCAAAACGATGCTTACCATTTTCTTCGATTCCAAGGGCATTATCCATAAGGAATTCGTTCCACAAGGTCAGACTGTGAATTCTCAATATTATTTGGGTGTCCTGCAGAGATTGTGGAACAGAATTCAATGTGTTCGACCGGAGTACAAGGAAGTTCGCAGTTGGTTTTTGTTGCATGATAATGCGCCGTCGCACAAAGCCCTAATTGTACGCGAGTTTTTGGCCAAAAAAAGCATCATAGCGCTCGACCACCCACCGTACTCGCCGGATCTAGTGCCGTGCGACTTCTGGCTATTTCCTGAACTCAAATTAGCGTTGAAGGGGAACACTTACAGTACGATTTCTACCATCCAGAAGGTTTCGACCGACATCCTGAACGATATTCCGGCTCCCGAGTACCAGACATGCTTCGACAAGTTTCATGATCGGTTTAAACGCTGTATTGACTCGAAGCGTCTTCTTTTTTATTTTTGACCAGTCTCATCGGAAATGGAACAGACTGTGTACATGACAGTACTGTTTTTATTTCGAGCCTAGTACCCTTAACACTGAAAAATAAAATTAATTCGGAAATTATATGGACAAATCCATGGCCGTCATCGGCTTGGTTTTGTCGACCCATCAAATTCCAGTTCGTTAAAGAAAGCAAAGAACTTATAACTGAGGAAATAAGTAGTATTACTAATGAAATAAATAATTTACAAACTTTTAATACTAACAATACTAAAATAGAATACGTTCTCTCACTTACTATGATAGACAATATACTATGCAATTCTATTACAAGTACCTTTTCTGCAATGCGATGCTACATCTGTCAGGCAAAGCCTACCGAAATGAACAATTTCGAACTGATAAATTCCAAAATCTGTGACACTTCAAATTATTCATTCGGCTTGTCTTCTTTGCACGCGTGGATACGGTGTTTTGAATGCTTATTGCACATTTCGTACAATTTACGATTTATGAAATGGATTGGAAATACGTCGGATATGAAGGAAATGAGAAAAGAAAAGAAAGAGCGAGTACAAAAGGAATTCAAAGAAAAAAATGGGATTGTATGTAGATTACGTTAAACAAGTGTGGGGTTCGTCAAATGGTAGCAATACTGCGCTCCGATTTTTTACTAACGCAGAAATTTCTGCTGAAATAACTGGAGTCGACGTCACATTAATAAAAAAGTTTCACACTATTCTACAGATAATTTCTTAATTATGCAGTAATGGATGACAGGTAATTTCTTAAAGATGCATAGTAAAATGTGGCTCATGTTTCAGCGAGAAGGAATTTTTGTTAACTTTGTATTTAACGAGATGTGATGGTCAAGTTTCGTTTTTCAAATGGTAGTATATATTTTTTTTGTATACCATGCGATAACACTTTTCATGACGAATTCATTAAGCTTTAATGTATTTACCCGATTTTTATTAGTTTTCAAGCTATACGCTTCAGGGGAGTCGCCAGTAAAATGACTCACATTTTTAATTAAATACGTAAATTCGGAAACCTCTGCAGCTTTTACAGAATTATTAGAATTATTAAAATTAGATGCCATAGATTGCTCTGCAGAAGGTTTATTTTCAGCATTTGAGAAAGCATTACACAAAAGGCAAATTCCTATGCAGAATGTAATTGGACTCACATGTGACAATGCATCAGTGATAATCGGGCGCTTTTCATCATTTTGTTCGAAACTTAAAACGAGGTGTCCTTCATTGATAACAGTCAATTGTATTTGCCATTCCGCGGCGTTAGTATGTAGTAAAGCTTGTTCAGAAAACCCAAGTGATATTGAAAAATTGATTCGCAATTTAATGGTTTATATTAATAGTAGCGCCAAACGGTCGGCAAATTTTGCTCTTTTTCAAGAATTTATTTATAATTGTTACGTTCCGACATTTTCATTTTTATTTTTCTTGATTTCGTCGATAGGAATGTGTTCGAGATGGTTTACCATCCTGAATTCATTCTAATCGAACACAAACCTAGCCTTTGACGGTAGTTTATTAAATTTATTTTTGAACAAAGATACACATTCCCTCCTTGAAATCAACGTCGTCACGCCACTTTCACCCTGCTGGCAGCGCCGCACCGCGGAAAAATGTATAAATATGTAAATATGGTAATATGTTAATATGTAAATATAATAGTATGTACGTGTTGCGTTTCGCGAAAGTTATGCGTTAATTGTTATATATGCGATATAAATATTCAAGCGTCGTGGTAAAGGATAAGCACACAACGTATCATTGCTAAATTCAAATATTACTCGTTTTGCTAAATATTTAATACGACGGCTACAGACATCGTTTGAAGGAGAGATGTATAAATACCACGTAATCGAGTTAAACATTTCTTTTGACATTTCTTCATTACGAACGTTCTGGAAGCTAAGGTATACCTAGAAGCAGCCTTATGTTTCGCACTCGCGTAACGTTGTCGCGCGGACGAATTGAGCAGTTCGGTGGCGCGAGACTCGAAGGGATGGTACCATTCGTCAATACAAGATTCTCGCGCGTGTCAAGTCGCCGAGCAATGTTGATAGTTTTTATATCAACGAACCTTCCATTACGAGCTTCTGGATCCTTTGTCTTCAAACCTTCTAGAACGTTCGATAGAGTTTACGTGGTTGAGCAAAGCGTGAGCCGAGATCAGTCTTCATCGTACAGGGTGTAAAAATATTATTGGTCACCACTTTCAGGGGTTATTGTGCACATCTGGATCGGTGGACATTTGCAAAAAAAGCATCAGCAAAATCCATTATGACCTCGAAATTTAGAGTCAGTTTTTTATAATTTTAAAAAATTCTACTCGAGGAGTAGGTAAAAAGCTTCAACAGAGCCACATGCCAGAGACGAATCGTTTTCGCGTAAAAAATTGTTAACGTTTTCCAATTCTCGATAGCGCGGAGCAACTCAACCGGGCGCTGCAACGGCGCCGAGGGCCCCCCACCCTAGCTCCTATTCGTATATGCACGCCCAATGGTGAAGTATGACCGCACCACATAAACGTAATACGCAGCGCGGAACAGAATGAAATCGTGTTACGGGACTTCCGGTTTGCCGCGTGGACGGGTGATAACGGAAAATCGGTGGC
>NC_071979.1:877435-880370 GCF_026283585.1 Hylaeus volcanicus
CTTCATGTACAACGGAAATGTGTAAATAACAATGTTCCTTGTTACACAATAAAGAAACATACAATACAATACTCTCACTGATTCTAGACTTCCGGTTTGCCTTTTGGGAGGGATACAACGGAAAATTAGTGGCTCGAGTTATTAACTAGAGGTTTGGTGTAATTACATAGTTTAGTTATTATAAATTACAATCAAAAGAGTGAGTGAGGTGGGAGGAACAATTTGAGACATTAATTATTAAGGGGGGAACTCACCCGCGGAAAATGTGACCGGTGAAAGAAAGTTAACCTCTCTATATGAGAGACAGCTTAGAAGAGGATGAAGAAGGAAAAGGGGGGGAGAGAGGAGTCTCCCTCCCTAAAGCCGGAAACACGTCGGTACTACGTGAATCAAAAATTAAATTGATCCAAAGATCAGCAGAAGAGATCTATAGGCTACGAACCAATAGGATGGAAGAGGACTCAACCCGACCAATGAGGAAGAGCAGAGGAGAAGGGGAAAACCCAATCAACGCGCCAGAGGAGCTTCAATCAGCGCCACTGACGAAGGAGAAAGTAAAGACGAGAAGGAAAAGCCTCGAACAGGCAGTTGAAAACGAGTACAGCGACGAAAGTAGAAACGTGAGAAAAAAATTGAAAATAATAGGAAACGAAAGGACAAATATAGAAATAAACACATATAAAAGTGAGGTGGAAAATAACGCAGAAAAAGATCTGAATGTACGATCGATAGTGGAATCGATAAATTCGAGAGAAGAGAAGACAAAGGTAAGAAACGTGGTCGGACGCTATCCAGCACGTGGTGCGACACGTGAAGGAAAGGAAACAGACTCTGATTCATCTTCAGACAAAAAATATAAATCTCAAATTAAAAAGAAATCTCCAATCAAAGGTGAAACGGACAATATCCACTTGTTTGAAATAGAAGCAGTTAGGAAATTTAACAAAAAAGAAGGTAAAGTAAACTTTAAATCAAATAAAAAGCTTAACTACTTGAAAATTTTCAGATTTTTAAGAGAGGAAATTAAAAAGATAGAAGCTATTAAAATGCTGAATAAACACATCGCCGAAATTAAAATAAAACGCCCAGAAGAAGGAAGAGACATATATAATAAATATGTTAAAAACATTGTACTAAGAACAATGGGGATTTTAAAATTCGCATCCCAAGAAGATCTGAATTCAGAATAGGGATTATTAAGGAATGGGAGTACTCATTGGATGAACTTAAGGAAGAAACTCTTCCGGGTCAAAATATTGAATCGTTCGAAAGACTCAGGAAAAGGAAAAGGGTAGACAATGGATACGAGTGGGTGGACACTCATATGGTTATAGTGAAATTTAGAGGAACCAGCCTTCCCACCAAAATAGTGATTATGGAAGGTCACGTCTCATTGAACGTTACCCCGTTTGTCAGGAATATTAGACAATGTTATCAGTGCCTACGATTTGGACACACAAAACGCTTCTGTCGAGAAACTATAAGCAAATGTTTTAACTGCGGAAAGACAGCACACGGAGAATGTTCAAATCCTCCTAAATGCTCAAACTGTGAAGAAGACCATTCAGCCCTTAATAGGCAATGCCCATACGCTTTACTGGAAAAGGCGATAAATAAATTGATTGCCTATAAAAACATGTCATTTCACGAAGCTAAAAGTGTTGCGATGGCAGAACTGAATTTTAGAGGCACCAACAACTTTAGGTACAAGGAAGAAGAGTTCCCAGTGTTAGGCCAAAGAAGAACTAAAGGTAGATATAATATGGAAATTGAAAAATGGGAAGACAAACCGTGCCCAGTAAGAGGAAACGACTGGTTCGCACCAAACAGAAGGCAACCAAGAAACAACGAAGGCGAATACGACCAATACCCACTACACCAAAGGTTAGTACTAACAATAATAACAGATTTTATCCATTAGAAGAGGAGGACACACAAATAATAACTTCAATGCACTATTCAACGAAGAATACAAATAAATACTACAAATCTGATACCGAAGAAGAAAATGAAAGGTACATTCCCAAGGCAAGGATGTACAAATCAAATAAGACCAACTTTGGCATCAGAGATGACAAAGACATAGAAGAACTAATTAACTGGATTAAGGAACAAAATCTAGTTAATGTAATAAAAAACAAGCTAAATGACTCGCCACCAAGATACTCAAGGGAAAATAAATACGTACAAGGTAGTAAAAGCGAACCGACAGAAAAAGAACTCAATGATATTTACGAAGACAAACAAAGGTACTTTCTTAAAAACTATCACAAAGAAAGACAATTCTTTCAACAGGAAAGGGAGACAGATAAAATCCCTATAACTTACAAAGACGAACGCCACCAAAGAACAAAAAGTACTACGAATGAACCTCCAATAATAATTAAAAACAAGGAATATTATCAACAAAATAAGCCTACCACATCCAAACACAGAATTACACCAACAAGGGAAGATAATTTACATATTCCAGATTTCCGAAGTAAAAACAAATATAACTACTCTACTCTACCAAAAACGTCCCCTAGACCGACTCACACAGAAGAAGAACACGCTCCAACGATAAACACACAAGTAGGATATATGTCCAATGAAGAATGGGAAGGAATTCCCAATGCCGAAGAAACGACCAGCCCAAAGAAGAAGGAAGAAGGGATGGAAACAGACCATCAACAAAAGATTCCGGTTAAATCAATGCCAGAAGAAATCGATTTTACATTCCAAAAAGTGATTCCAGGAAGTCAAGAGAAGGAAGAAGACGACTACTCGGAGTCGTTCAAATCGCCACAAACAGAGACTGATGATGATTTAGAGTTAACAAATTCCCAACCAGAGAACAAGTAAGAGAAGTTTCATAGTCTTTTAAGACACATATAAAGAAAACACAATTATTTTATTTTATTTTATTTTATTTTATTTTATTTTATTTTATTTT
>NC_071979.1:880380-896939 GCF_026283585.1 Hylaeus volcanicus
ATTTTATTTTATTTTATTTTATTTTATTTTATTTTATTTTATTTTATATTGTTTTATGTCATTCTATTAGGAAATGTCTAATAATGTTAATTTTAAGAAAAAGAAAAAGGAAACAAAATATATAATAAAATCACTTAAAAAAAAAAAAGAAGAAAGAAGTTGAAAATACCTAGCATAGAAACAGATTATTATATAAAAAGGGCTCCTTTTTCTTTTTTATATACAATACCAAATATCATACATAATGATAGTTAAACAAAACGATAACAGTACAATTAATTAGATCCTATACTTTTACAATAAGAAAATTAAGAATATACAAACTTCTTAATTAAAAAACTAAACAAAAATAGCAATAAAATACAACATTCATACTCAGATAATAAGTCAAAAAAGAAAGGAAAAATTAGATCAAAAAGTAAAAAGGAAATTAATAGACACACTCTAATTAACAAAATAACTTTATTCAGCAAATACATCGCAAACCAAATTCCAAAAACACAGATAATAAATCCATAAGTAATTACATTCATAAACATAGTTACTTCTTATATTTATAATAAACTTTTCCACAGGCGTACTGAACAATACATCAATAATAGCACACACAATTATTTATCAAAATGCACAATAATGTAAAGTTGAAAATAGGACTATGGAACGCGAGAAGCATAGGAAACAAAATAGACGAGCTAAAAGAAAAAATCAACAATTATGATATCATGCTAATTACAGAAACTTGGATAATAGACTATACCAATTATCAAATACAAGGTTACCAGTTAATAAACAATGGAAACGATTTCAATACAGTGAGAATAGGTAATAAAACGTACCAACAAGGATGCGGATTAGGTATATACTATAAAGAGGACATTAATTTAAAGAAAATTAAATCACATAAAGTAGATAAAAAGTTCGAGACACTCGTGGTGGAGGTATTAGATTCCAACCAAAAAGGAAAGTTCCAACTAGGACTAATTTACAGAACGAACGGTAAATTCTGCACCAGGGAGTGGCTTGAACTTTTTCATTCATTAAATTTAAACAAAAACACAATTATTGCAGGCGATTTTAATGCACATAATCCACTTTGGAACTGTCATAAAAGTTCCGCAGAGGGGGCTAGTTTATAAATAGCTTTAGAGGAAATAGAATTTATGATTATCAATATAGATACAATATCTAGAATAGGTAGAGGCTCCCAGCCTTCAAACATTGACCTAATAGCATGCCACAATGATTTCTCAGATTCCATCGAATGGAATGAATCAGGTATGGATTTGGGTTCAGACCATCAAATCATAGAATTCTCTATAAATTTAAACCTTAACAGTAATATGTTTCAACCAATAGGAAATAAAGTAAATAGAACAAGTAGGCTCTATAAACCACATAAAATAGATTGGAAAGAATTTAGGATTCACCTGGCAAACAAAAAAGAAGAAATAAATAATAGTATACAACAAGGACACAACTTGGCAGAAAAGTACAACAATTGGAAACAACCAATAATTGAATATTTTGAGGTAAGAAATACAGATTCTCAACACACTCAACAATACAGACACAACAAGACAACACGGAACACCAATCCACGTCCAAAAAATAATAGAACCAACATACAACGCAAAACTCAACCTAGGTGGTGGGATGAAGAATGCACCTCTACATGGTCAATATGGAAGAAATACCAAAAAGATCTTTGGAAACATGGAAGAATCGAGGATTATGAAAACATGATGGGATGGAAGACCAGATGGAAGATTCTGAAGAGGGAAAAGAAGAGAACCGCCTGGGAAAATCTGATACAGGAAATGAATAACAATACAAATATAACAAAAATATGGAATAAAATAAGAGGGATTAAAAAACGTTATACAGAAAACATCGATAATTTAGAAACAAAGGTAAGGAAAGATCTAGAAGATATAGAAATAAACAAAATTATTGATAACAATGAAACCATGACATCCATCACAACCCATACAGCACCAATACCACAGGAAGAAGATAATAACCACACCAGAATCTGGAACATATCAATAGACAAAATAGAGATGCTCCAAACAATAGAAAAAAATAGGAACAAAAAGTCAGCACCAGGAGTGGATGGTATAGACTACAAAATAATTGCAGAACTGCCTCTCTATATGAAGGACCACCTACACAAAATATATGAAGAAAGCTGGAATACAGGGGAAATCCCTCCAGACTGGAGAAGGGGGGAAATAATTATGCTACAGAAACCAGGAAAAAAAGCCTTCCGCCCAATCACCCTCACATCGTGCGTAGGTAAGACTTTAGAGAGGATCATTAACAATAGATTACAGCTTTGGCTAGAAGAAAATCAAAAACTAGAGAATAACCAGGCAGGTTTCAGAAAAAATAAATCAACAATGGACAATTTAATACGTATAACAAATGAAATCAAGCACAATAACAGGGAAAAAGCAAACACAGTAGGAATCTTCATAGACATCAAAGGAGCATACGACAACGTAAATTTGGTTAAACTATTACACGTTTTAAGAATGATAAACTGCCCGTCAACTATGTATAACTGGATAAGAAATTGGCTCAACAATAGGAAGGTAACTTTTAACCATTGTACTCAAGGTATAAAAGAAATAGACTGGAAAAAAGGAGTCCCGCAAGGGGCTATACTTAGTCCGACTCTATTTAATATTTATATAAACGGCTTACAGAAGAAAATAGACGATGAACGAACTTTCACACTACTTTACGCAGATGACATAGTTATAGTAAACAAGTACAAAAAGGATGAGACATCATTACACCCATCGGAAATAGCATTGAGAAGACTAGTAGAACATTTGGAAATCAGGGACCTAACAATAGCGCCAGAAAAAACAAAGGTAGTCAGATTTCAAACAAATCCTAAATTAGAAGAGTTTTCGATCAACGTGGTAATAAACAATAAAAAGACAGCTATAAACTCCAGCCCAGAGGCGAAATTCCTAGGGATTACGCTTGACTATAATTTACGTTTCAGAACACATTTTGACGATATCATATACAAGGCAAAAAAACGTTTGGGAATCATCCAATTTCTATGCAGAGGACAGAGAGGCATAAATCAAAATTGGGGAATAAAGATCACCCGAGCTCTTATTTCCTCGGTGGTGGATTATGGAGCCTATATAATATACACTAAAGAAGGGAACTTAGAACAGAACAAGAAAATTAGAAAAATAGAATCAGCAGCACTAAGAGCAGCTATAGGATACAGAATGTCTACTCCAATAGCTGTAATGTATGCAGATACAGGTTTCATAGGACATCATTTAAGAGCTAAACAGGCCGCAATCAGATACTGGCTTAGAGAAATGGAAAAAACCGAAACAAACAGCAAAACATTGGATAACCAGCTAAAATACTTTTCGATTCACAACGACACAGACCATTTAACACAATGGGAAAAAGGTATAGGAACTAAACCCAACTTAATAGAAACATCTTTTTATGAAATAGCCCAACTAAAAAACAGAATACTATCCACCAACCATGCACTGGAAAGCAGCTTTAATTGGAAAGAGAAGATATTAAACAAAAGGAAGAATTTAAAAAAAATATACATAGACAAGGACACAGGAAAAACTCTCGAAACTGGAGCAATCCCTCTCAGCACAATAAACCAATTTCTAATGGATAAACATAATGTCAAAAAAGAAGATACAGTTATATGTTACACAGACGGGTCAAAACAAGAAAACAAAATCGCAAATGGTATAGGAATCTATATCAATCTACCACAAGGAACTTCTATGGAAACAGGATACAGCATTCATAAAGAAGCAACAATCTACACTACAGAAGCCATAGGTATTTTTAAAGCCATAGAGTTAACCAAACACACGAACTGCAAAAATACTTTAATATTAACCGACTCTTTATCAGCACTTACAGGTCTTGAAAGTAAAATAGAAAAACTCGATGATACGGACAAAAATAACAACAACGCATGGATTCTAAAGATCTACAAAACACTTATAAACCAAAAAGATAGAGAAAAGATAGTACTGATCTGGGTCCCAGGACACCAGGGAATTCCGGGAAACGAAAAAGCGGACTCCCTCGCAAAGGAATACACCAATAAGGTACCAGAAGAAGATATACCGATCACGAGACTGGACTATCTGGTACAATATAAACATACAATCTGGAGTGCCTTTAGCGATAGAGTAGAAGAAATTGGTAGAAGCAAAGGAGCATATTACTTTTCAAATTTTTGGGAACATAAGAAAAAAGTTAAATTCAAACCGTGGTTTCAAAAATTCGGTAATATATTAGATAGGCATGCTATTAGGTCAATCTCGAGGATAAGGTCAAACCATTATAACTTGAAAGAATCACTAGGCAGGAAAGGCATAATAGATGACCAAATATGTGATTGTAAAATGGAAGAGGAATCGGTAGATCATGTCCTCTTCAGATGTCCTTTCAGAACTATTCCGCGTTTAAAAATGTTTGATAAAATAGGTACCTTAATAAATAACTGCAATTATAACGTAGCGCAAATAATAAGTAGCGAAAAGATCTCAGCCTTAAAAGAAATAATAGCGTTCTTAAAAGAAGCAAATATTGAATTATGAGAATTACTAGTTTGCTAAATCCTGCTAACACAGGACAACGAGATGTAACTTATTCTAAGTCAGGGAATTGTTTTAACTAAATATGTACTCGTTAATAAGTATTAAAGAATAGATGAATAGGGAGAATAGGAAAACAACAAAGAGACTATAAGTAAGACTGAGACCGTTTTGGTCAATATAGATATAAAGCGAAAACCAAATACTCTAAAAGTAATCCTATTTTCTCGAATTCAAAAAAAAAAAACACACAACAACTAAATACAATAATGAACAAAAGTATTAAGCAAATTGTGATATGGGAAACTTCCCTAGAGGCGAACCAAAATAGAATAAGTAGCAGGGAAAACAATATAGCGCAAAAAAGAAAAGACGAAAACATGATAATATATTTGTTAAGACTACAAAAATTTATAATTGTAAGTTAGGAAAATAAGATATATATAATTGTTGATTTTCACTCACAAACCTTAATATGTACAAATAGATAATAAGTAAATAGTTATATGTACAAAAACACCAATATTAGATTGTAATACAATAGACTAAGTTTATTTTGTTAACAAACAGAATGTAAAAGATATTTTATGTACAACGGACATGTGTAAATAACAATATTTTTTGTTACACAATAAAGAAATATACAAATACATACAAATACAAATACAAATACTCTCACTGATTCTCTACAAACTCTAGAACTGTTAGCCTCCGCCTACAATTACCTTATTTGGTAGCCCAGACCATTACTCCTTCGACTAACCCAA
Source organism: Hylaeus volcanicus (assembly GCF_026283585.1). Classification (NCBI taxonomy): domain Eukaryota; kingdom Metazoa; phylum Arthropoda; class Insecta; order Hymenoptera; family Colletidae; genus Hylaeus; species Hylaeus volcanicus. Next base: position 885,761 of record NC_071979.1, read on the forward strand.
AGTTCTTCCAACCGTCACTTTGATCGAATTTTCCTGCCAAACCTCGATTCAGTCGCACACGATGAACATTATATGTATCTAATAAACATACACAGGTTGCCACAAGTATCTGCAGAGGGGAGTGCAACAGTTCCAGAAAGTTAGAATCGTCTTGACGACGGTAGAGAACAAAGCCTAGAGATTTCCTAATTATCCAAATTTCTAGTTTGGTTTTTACCGAACTTTTCCATATTTATTATTATTAACTAATTGTTTTTATTCTCTTCTATTATTAGTTTACGTGTATTTATATACAATATTATGGAGGACCGTCGAAGAAACCGTAGACGTAATTTCGTGAATGTGCGTGAAATGCTTCGTGCTATTGACGCGGCGAACAGAAACTATGTTCTAGCGCGTAACATTTATCGCGAATATTTACAAAGCAGTAGAAGACAGTGTCGTTCAAGAGACGTTCCTGACAGGCGACCATTCCAAAGACTGGACCATCGTTTTAGTGAAGTGCCATTAAGTGAAATCGGAAATGTATCGAGTCATCGGAATGCTGGTCGACCACGGACAAATTGGAGAACAGAAGAACAAGTTATTGCACTTGCGCGATCTTTTCCCCTAACGGGTTTTCGTGGGATTGCTCGTCGAGTGGGTATATCGCATACAACGATGCGACGAATAATTCGGGACGAAAGTCTGCGCCCTTACAAAATTCAAAATGTGCAGGCACTGAAACCTGGTGATCGTGCTGCACGACGAGGATATTATCGATGGATGATAAATAAATTGAGAAGGAACGGGGATTTCCTCAGAAACGTTCTTTTTACCGATGAGAATGCTTTCTCAAGCACAGGTATGCAGAATGCGCAAAATACGAGAATATGGGCATACAGAAATCCGCACGCTGTGACACAACGATTCAGCCAAGGACGTTTCACTGTCAACTTATAGGCAGGAATAATGGGAAACAATGTTATTGGTCCTATTTATTTACTGTCATACTTGAACGGGGGAACCCGTGGCCGTAATTTGCCCTAGCACCGAAAGTACAAAACTGCTCGGAAGTGGCAAATGTCGCCGTAACAACGGCAGCTTACAACTGACCGGGAGTGGTAACTCCTTACCATAGCATCGAGAGCCCATGCTGCTCGGGAGAGGTAAGAACCGGGCGTGGACAGGGCAACTCGTACCGCGACCGGAAGGCTGTCTGCGAAATCATAAGCGCCCGAATGCAACGCATCGTTTGATCTTTGTCGAATTTTATTGTTAGATGGGTTTACTAATTGCCGCGATGAGTCGGTGAACTGTTCGCGTGTGGATATCGGTCAAGAAAGTAAAGCCGAAAAGTCCCTCGCGGGGCCTTTTGTGCTTAAGTTCCGATAGCTCGCATTTAAGGAAGAAATATCAAACGACACCGTCAAAGTGCAGACCGCGCCCGTTTGACGGCGAATGCCGAGTGATCATCGGCGACCAGACTTTGTGTCTGGACGCGGAGCCGCGAGTCGGGTGCAAAAAGAAGAAATCGCGTGACAATAACCCGAAGGAGGACACGTGCCCAAGGCACGTGCCGAATTCTCGAAGGTTCGATGGAGTTTGGTAGGAGACTCAGGAGGGGATGGATATTATAAAGCGGCGAAGTCGGAGAGTTGGCATTAGCATGTTAGCCATCATACGACATCGTTAGACATAATTGCGAAACCGTCGCGGAACAAATATGAAGAATCGTTTAGAAGACTGCCTTAGTAACAACGGTGGACACATCGAAGTCAACAAGCAGGCCAGACTGTTAAGGAGCATCAACCAGAATGGCGCCGTTTTATGGATTAGAAGAAGATAAGCTGTAGTAGTGACAGTGATAGTGATGGTGATATTATTTAATGATAGTGATAGTGATGGTGATATTATTTAGTGATAGTGATAGTGATAGTGATAGTTATCGTTATTTGTTTCAGTGTTAATATATCAGTGATACTGTGATATTCCAAGGGCCGTGGGTGGACCGAGCGGGGGCTCCGGTAGCCCATTCCGACGGCGAAGGATGGAGACACCGGGCGGGTCCCTCTGCCCGGGGTCTTATAGAGTAGGTAGTAGTGGAAGCTAACCCTCTGCCCCCGGGATTCATGTATGCTGGGAAGTGTCCTGTTGAGGACTCGCGTGATCCAGGCACTTCCTATGTAGCTTAGGCGGGTGTGGGGTTTTAGGTGGTAGCTGTCGGGTACGGGTGCGCTCGGCGCTTCCCTCCCTGATGGTAGGCCCGCGTAACTTCGGCTTCTCCCCCGGGAAGAAAAAAAAAACAAAAAAAGAGGGTACTGCGGTATTTAATGTCAGTAATAATTTTGTATATTTATTATCCTTGATATTAGTGTGTGTTTTTGTGCATCGTGAAGTGATTGATGTGTGATACGTGTAAACATAGGATACCTGTAACTTCGTGAACGTGCGACATTGGAGTCATCGATATGTAAGTCAGCGAGTTATTAATTACTGTTTCAGTAATTAATAATCATTTCATCAATCATTAATAATCATTTTCTCAATCTGTCTTTTATTAAATATTGAAAGGTAAATTCTACATTGTGTATTTTGTCTTCTTATAAACGATATTGTTTATTTTCCGATAACCGATATTTTTTTTACTGATATTGTTTTTTTACATAGTCAATCATTTAAAGTGTAGAGTGTAATCGTGCATTAAATGCATTTGATGCGCTTTTATTTGCCAACGAAATACGTAAAGCCCTGGTTTTTCTGAACGAGATCGTGACGGAATAGAGACGGAAAAGTTCGTGGACGATCTCACCGATACCAGTGGTATGTTAGTAAGCGTAAAAGGTCTTACACTTCAGTCCGGATGGCAGTTCGTGGGTCTCCGTTCCGTCGACCGGGACAGATTTTGATATTAACGATTCGAAGCGAGACGGAATCTCCGGAATCATGTGAACTCCTGTTGTAGTGAATGAGTTTATGAGCCGTCAAACGTGCATACATGTAGTATATTTGAATGTAATTAGAATTAGTATATAAGAAATTACAGGAATTTCATAAAATTATGTGTAGCAAATCAAATTGTTTAAGTATATCCAGACGCGAAGGTGTTAAATATATTTTATTATACTTAGTATTATTAGTAGTTATCAGCTCTGTGTTGTATTTTGTAAGGGAAGTCTCATTATAGGTACATATGTACATAGAATTACATATAGACTTCGCCTTTATCGCGATTTCGGGTATCCACGAAAAGACTTGTTCAGTGTCTTTTGAATTTGACTTCGAACATCGTCAATTGTACATCCATCGTCTGTGAACATGTTGCCAATCATTACCTTTTGCGCTGCCAAGGTTGGGGAAACAAATGCTGCCAATGGTTACATAATAATTATAATTATATTTCTTTATAGTAATATATATTATATAATAGTTATATTTCATTATTAACACCTTCGCGTCGGAAGACTCATTATTGCGTCCAGTTGAAAACTGCCCCTTGGCTACAGGTAATGCATTAACCTGAAAGGGTTAGAATCGAACCCCCATGTATATGAGTTTTCATTTTTGAGATTGATATACAACATAACATCGTCAATAGTGGAATGGTTTGGGACATACCCCCTGGGGTAGAGTCGTAGGGAAAAAAAAGGTTGGGTCAAGTATCGGTATTGTCCCTAATCCTTTCGACCCTAAACGAAGACAGAATTTCTCGTGTCTATTCACTTGCACTCACGCAAATCCGTCCGCTTCATTCCGTCGAAACCAAAATGATTTGGTTTGGACGGAATGGGGTCCACGGAATATCGTCCCGGATTTTACACAAACACTACTATGAGTTGGGTATTCGTGAATCCGTCCACAATCCTTATTTTCGGTTTCCGTCGTCATTTCGTGACGGTTTTTCAGAGAAACCGGCCTCATCAACTCAAATCACTCGTTCCGTCGACCATTTCGTCGGGCCTAAACGAACAGAATGTTCCGTGGCGATCTTGTTCAGAAAAAACCAGGGCTTAACACGGTTTCGTTCTGTTCCGCGCTGCGTAATACGTTTGTGTGGTGCAGTCACATTTCACCATCGCGCGTGCGTATACGAATAGGAGCTAGGGTAGGGGGCTCTCGGCGCCGCTGCAGCGCCCCATTGAGTGGCTCCGCGCTGTCGAAAATTTGGAAAACTTTAACAATTTTTTACGCGAAAACGGTTCGTCTCCGGCATGTGGCTCCATTAAAGCTTTTTACCTACTCCTCGAGTAGAATTTTTTAAAATTACAAAAAACTTTGACCTTAAATTTCGAGGTCATAATGGATTTTGCGGACGGTTCTTTTTGCAAATGTCCACCGATCCAGATGTGTACAATAACCCCTGAAAGTGGTGACCAATAATTTCTGTACACCCTGTACAGTCACACAGAGCGCGAGAATTGTCCGTGGAAATAAATTAGAGCAGAGTTGCCGTATCGAAGTAAATTCATTGTGAAAAGTGAGTGATAGGCAAGGACTCTTATTCCTCGTTAAAATAATTTTTTTTTTAATTTATTTAAAGCATTTTAGATTTATATTTTTTCTTTCTGTAAATATTAACGTAGCCTTTCATTACGTAAATTATAATTCTTTCACGTGTGTGTATGCTTTTCCTCCGACCAGAGTATCATCGACGAACACCACCAGTTTCAGTATCGTAGCTGAATATCGCAGCGACAAAAGCATAATAAATCTTAGTGGTGAGTGTTATCCTTCAATATGATATTATTATACATATGAACTTTTGCACAATTGTGACCACTCGGAATATCAAAAATGATATTTCATTTCCGGGTAAACCCTAATTGATGTTCACGGGTGGTACCTGATTGATTATTAACCATCGCACAATTGTTCCGATAATTTTATATAAACATATATATTGTAAAGTGAGAACGAAAGAACGAAAGATCGTAACTAATCCAAAGAGGAAATTCTAGTATTTTGGGCATAGTTCACATAGTATACTATTATAATAAAATTTATATTACTTTCAATTGTACTGCCATTCTGATAAACCTGTAAAAGTTTCTATTCATTAAATACTATAGCCCTATTACACCAGAAAACTGTTTTCATAATTTAAATTCTTGCATCCGCTCGAATCCTAACATTCCTATCCAGATTTCACTGAGAAATTCACATACGAGACAGGGCCCGTACGGGACTGCTGCGACAAAGACCTGACCTTGCCGATAATCAAATAAGATATATATAAATGTATTATCTTAAAATATATTACTGTGACGCGTGACTAATTTCTCTATCTGCGTCACACGTCACAAATAAGTTGAAAAAAATTTTTAAATTGTGCGATACGCGTTGGCTAGCCATGCACGCCTGCGTAGCACGCATTTTAGAATGTTGGGATTCATTAAATCTTTTTTTTAATTTCGGAAGTATTTGAAAATAAAAAAAAACGATACGGCTGATAATCTACTTTGCAATATAAAAAAGATAGAAACAAAAGCTTATCGTTTGTTTCTTAAGTATATTTTAAATTATTTCAATTCCTTTAACGCGTTATTTCAAACCCGCAAGACAGCCGTTCATTTATTATATTCTAAATCTAGACTTTTGTTTCAAGATTCGTGTGGACATATTGTAAAACAAGAATATTCCACAATAAACGACTCGATGTTTCACATAGATTTTTTTTTCCGGTAACAATTTGTTAGACTTGAAGGACATCTGCCTCGGTTTTGAGTGTGAAGATTACTTGAAGGATCATGTCGATGATAATACATTGCCCCAGGAAACGTTTCTTGAAATTAAAAAATTTTGCTTAGCTTTTTTACATTAGAGCCATTACCGAGGTAATAAAACGTTTCCCTTTAAAAGATACATTTTTAGGCAGTTTGCAAGTTTTTGATTCGAAATTAGCACTTTTTGAAAGTAATAGAGACCATACTTTGAAAAGTTTAATTTACGTTGCACAACAATTAGGATCTTTTGACCAGTTAAAATTAAAAAAAGAATGAAATAAGTGTTAAAATGTACGCGCATTCTAAATTAATAGATGAACGAGCGACGCGCCACAGCCGGAACCATCGAGAAACGGGACCGGTAGGGACGTTCCATGGTCTTGCATGCTCGTCCATGATATCTAATGTGTTGAACATATACAGTTATATACGCGACATTATTATTAACACTTTTTATATATATGCAGTGTGAACCTTATCTTTTTATTCTATTTACCCAAAGTGAAACTGTTGTAATAGTTGTATCTTAAAACAATAGATGCAAAATAAAATTATTAACAATAAGTTGTATTATACCTTCGACAAAGTGCAATGTCAAGAATTGTCACAGCTGTGCTTTGGTGATATATAGGTCCAAATTAATTCTACGAGTGATCAAGATAACAATCTTCTATTCCCAGTCTTGAAACAACTCGTAAATGTTGTAAGGAGTATTCCTCACTCAAATGCAGAAGCAGAAAGAATTTTCTCTATTCTGACCGATGTCAAAACTTGTAAAAGAAATAAACTTAGTCATAATTCTGTAAATTCCATTGTCGTGATTAAAACAGCTTTCAAAGCCCACAGAGAAGAATATCGGTCGGAAAGTGAAAATGTCTCATCATCACTAAAAATAGAATCCCACATATCTCTGTAGAATCAATATATCTTAATCAGGGTATGCGTCCATTGGTTGGATCTCTGCGTTTGAAAATCTTACGAGCTTCTCGAACAACACAATATTATAGCTCTGTTATAATTGTATGAAACAGATTGTTAAAAGTAGACATTCATTTAATATTGATATAAAAGAATCATATTATATTACAGGTTATTTCATCTCAGCATCAAATAAATATTAGAGCATTTCAAGAATATCCACAAGATACAGCCAAATGCAGGGTGTCCCAAAAATGTTGTGACACCTTGAAAGGGGTGGTTCGGGAGGTGATTTGAAACAACTTTTTCCTTAGCGAAAATGTTGTCCGAGGCTTCGTTGAAGGGATATTAACGGAAAACACTTACCAATCAGAGCGCGAGTATCCCAGTGGAGCGCTAGCGGTAGCGTATGAGCGCGGCCGCCTAGCGCGTAGCCACGCCTACTGCGGGCGCTCCAACGGTATACGCGCGTTCTGATTGGTCGGTGTTTTCTGTTAATATCTCCTTAACGAAGCCTCGGACAACATTTTCGCTAAGGAAAAAGTTGTTTCAAATCACCTCCCTAACCACCCCTTTCAAAGTGTCACAACATTTTTGGGACACCCTGTATTTTGTCGCCCATTATGGCTGGTATTACATGCCAGCATCCGTTCACAAACTACTAATCCACGGTGCTGAAATAGTAAAACATGCTTTACTTCCAATTGGGCAATTAACAGAAGAAGCCCTAGAAAACAGACAAAAAGATTTTAAGAAATTCAAATATAGAAATACGAGAAAATTTTCAAGGTTCATAACAAGCGAAGATTTCTTTCATAGGCTTCTCCTCACGTCCGATCCTGAAACTTTGGAGGAAATCGTTATACCGTGGAACAGGACCTGAGCTTTGTTAGCACATCAGCTAAAAAATTATTAGAAAGTAGCGACGGAGAAATTCCAGTGAATCGAACGCACGGCTAATCGTTTCGTGGATTTTTGTTCTGTGTTCACTGCAATCAGCCATTTAATTGAATGCAAAATTTGCCATAAAGATGTCCAATTTACGTCCAATTGAAGCAAGTGCACGTGGCTTAGGGTTCAAAATTGGAGTGAAGTGTTAATGTGGCAGCTCCTACATAGATTCGTGCCTGTTAATTGATCACGCCTACGAGATCAATCGTAGAATAGTACGTGTCCGTCGATTATTGGGGATAGGGAACAAAGGTTTGACTCTATTTTGCGGTTTGATGGACGTGGCTAGAGAATTTTATAGTAACACTTACTATGTTGCTTTGGAAAATTTATACACTTCCTCAAAAGCTGTTTACGAATACAGTAAGAAATTAGCCATGAATGAAGAGAAACAAAAAACACTAGAAAAGGAGAATTCAGGTACACAGTTAACCGTTTCCGGAGATGGGACGTGGAAGAAAAGAGGATTTTCTTCTCTAATCGGCGTTGCAACACTTATTGGGAAATACAGTAATAAAATTATAGATTTAGTTGTAAAATACACTCATTGTCAGATATGTGAAACGTGGGATAAGAAAATTGTAAGGAATCATGTTTGTAATTCGCGCCTGGTGAGAACTCGCTCTGAGGACGCGCTCTACTGGTGTCCTCTAGCGTACGTTTTGAAGGAATCCCCCGATCGTCAGATTCTGAAATGTAGCACGTCGACACGCGGTTTTCGTTATCTTACAAATTGTACGTTGGTAAAACGCACATCCCAATAAATCTATATTAACGCACAAACTCTAACAAAAATTAACGACGAGGAAGAGTATGAGGAATGGAAAACAAAGCACCAAGACCAATGTACGGTGAATCATGAAGGATCTGCCGGGAAGATGGAGGTAGATGGTATTACAGAAATGTTTGGCCGATCGATGCAACGTTATGGAGTCATGTATACCCGTTACATCGGCGACGGTGACAGTAAAATATTCAAAGGTATTGGGGACTTGAATCCGTATGATGTAGATGTGAAGAAATTAGAACGTGTGTTACACGTAAAAAAAAAGAATGGGATCTCGCTTGAGATCTGAAAAGAAAAAACATGGAAAAGTTCCTGGGAAAGTGACTGACAAACTGATAAGTGATTTGACATCTTATTATGGGTTAGCGATCAGAAGAAATACAAATTCTCTTGAAGAAATGCAGAATGCGATTTGGGCAACGTATTACCACAAATGTTCCACAGATACTGTTCGCATTATTTCGCTTGCCCGTTATTTTCGAACGGTGGCGTGCCGAAGCATGGTACATTTTTCGCGGTGGTGGGACCGACGATGCGCGCGTCACCGCCAACGTATTTTTTGGGACGAAGGGCCCTGTGCACCCACGTAGTGGCTAGTCGTGCCGAGCCTTCTAGGCTGCAGTGCTGTGTCTACTTTTGGAAAACGAGCGAGAAAAGAGAAAGCGGTGAGTCATGGTGCGAGTATCTCCACCGAGCTGTGCGGTAATGCGTGCGTCCCTACGTGTGCGAGCGTTCGCGGTGTTGACGATTGCGAAGTGTGAGTTTTGTTGGGAATTGGCGTCTACGGTTTTGTTGCCCGGCATACCAACGTCAGGTTTCCCGTGACGACGGGGCGCGCTGTATGCAGACAGGCGGTCAGGTTTGTACTCCCCAGGCCCGTCCTCCCCACGTGATCGCGGCGCGAGGTTGTAGCCCTAGCGACGCGGAGCAGCGTCTGATTGGCAGAGTGTCCGTTTCGCGGTGCGAATTGAGGGACCACGCGAGCGTGCGTATTGCGCGGGACACGTGTCCCAAGTAAGAGAGCTCTCTTAATCAAGGTAGTGTTAAGTTATAATAAGTGCATGCTACGCAGTCGTGTAATTCCGTGGATGTGCCTTACATCAGTTTAAATTGAGTTGAAATAAATATCCCCTTGTTCCGGCTTTTCCCTCTAAATCCTGAGGGTTTAAAGGCCTGGACAAGTTGGCGTTTGTACCGCGGAAGTGTGTTGTTTAATTACCCATTCATTCATCCATCCATTAAATTCAAAATAGATACGTTATGAAGGACGTATTCTGTACCCCATCAAGAGCAACAGCATATAAAAAATCCACACAGTCAACTACTGAAACAACATTGTCCGATGATGCTGCTTTGTCACTTTTAATAGAAAACAAATTATCGAAGAGGAATATTTCTCGCCGCGCCGAAGCAGAAGAAACCCTTCAAAATTATAGTTACGATCCACCACTTACTGATCTTCTACAACAGGTTATAAAACCTATTTATACAGACTTATCTCGAAATGAGTTATTAGAGCGATGTTTAGGCGGAAATACACAAAATAACAATGAAAGTTTTAACGGTTTGCTTTGGCACTTCGTCCCAAAGCATGTGTATTCCGGATCAAAAACGATGGAAATAGCAGCTTATTTAGCAAGTGGAATATTTAATGATGGTTACCAGTCAATTTTAAAAGTCTTTGATACAATGGGACTAATAATTGACTCAGAAGCCAAAAGTTTTGCTGATGCTCAAGACGATAAGAGAATCTTACTTGGAGAGAAAAGGCATCACGAAGCGTCAAAAGAAGCTCGAACTGCTCGGAGGAATGCAAACATGGCTTTACACAAATTCTACGAAGAAGAGGAAGATTTGCTGTATGGACCTGGCGTTGGAGATTAATAGTAAGTATGACTTATTACTTGGTAAACATTAACTGAAACTTTAAACGTTTTTCTCGAAACGACATTTTTCGACCCGGCGATCACGATATCTCAAAAACTACTTCATCAAACAACTTGAGGTTTAACATACATATTCAGTACATGCTCTACTTAGGCATGAACTAGGATGAAGTCATTATTTGCAAAATTCGAATCTTGTAGCACAAAAAATTAACCACTTTGTTGCCGAAAAATGAAAACTTTTATTTAAAATGTTGCCATTTTTGTATTTTTCAATTTCTTTTTTCAATGATCTCCATCACTGACGACTACGGAGATGTTTGGATACGAATGGGTCAAAGAGGGTCAGGAGAAATGCAAACTTCATTGGGAAACACAAAAGTAGTAGTATGTAATACTATCGTAGCAATATCGGAGGTAACGGGTATACCTATAGAAGAGTTAACTGAGACAGTAGGAACGTTAACATACAAGATAAATGATCTTATTAGCAAGACAATAGAATTAATGAGAGTAAGCCAAATGTCTGATGAAGTTGACACAATTATAATAGGACAATGGAATCTAATTAAAAGAATAGCAGATGGCTTAGAGGAGCCCTTATTAAGACAGAAGAAAAGCGTAAGGTCCGAAGACAAGAGGGGAGTGAAAGTGATGCACGAGTTCAGCAAGTTAGACTTTTGTAGTCACACATATGATGAGGTAATAGTAGGAGATACCTTAAGAGCTATAAAAAAGGAATCTATAGAAAACAGGTTAGCAGAAAATCCCGAAAGCAATGTATGGTACCTGCCGAGTGTGCCAATTGCTGATATTTTCAGTAAAATGAGGCTAACCTTAAAAACTATAACCCAAAGATGGGATGCCAATGACGAACAGTGCGTCCTCATGTTACGTATACAGAAACTCTCCGTTTTTAGAAGCTCGCGTTTATT
>NC_071979.1:906939-971873 GCF_026283585.1 Hylaeus volcanicus
TTTTTCCAACAACCCCACAGTTCGAACCTTACCCTACGGTTACCCTTTACTGGGAGATACCGATTCCTGTAGCTATCTGACTTCGCGTCAGAGTCGTCTGCGTTTGTCTCCAATAACCAAGACAACCAAACACCTTACCCTACGGTTACCCTTCACTGGGAGATACCGATTCCTGCAGCTATCTGACTTCGCGTCAGAGTCGTCTGCATTGTCTAATCTATCCTCGGCCTTTGGCACCATTGATACACAATAAATAATCGTATTGATTCAATTCTCAAATCTATCCCACTCGCTGGGCTCACACGCGCGTCGCTATCGCCCTGGCTCGTAACACTCATGACGAGATCAAAAATACAGTGCCACACAAAATGGATTCCCCAATTATTGTCCTGTAGCAACCAAACGCAATAAAAGGCCAACTGGTCGCCAAAGGGCAATGCAAAGATTAATAAATTAATATTTATGGATTTCTTTTTCTGTTCACAGCTACTTGACAACTGGGAATTCCTTTAAATCCTTTCCTTAAATCCTTAAATACTTTTAATACTTTCTTTCCGAATTGGATATTCTACAATTGGTGAAATTGTGAAGGAGTGTTGTGAGGCAATATGGGAGATCCTCCAACCGATATATATGCCCGAACCAAAGGAAGACCAATGGAAGAAAATTCCTACTGATTTTAATAATAAATGGAATTATCCGAATTGTATCGGAGCCTTAGACGAGAAACATATTCATATTAAATGTCCTGCTAACTCTGGGTCCCTATTCTACAGTGCCATACAAAATGGATTTTTCAATGTGAACCGGCCATAAGTTTGTCACGTGTTGTCACGTGTTGTCACATCGGTTGAATGTTTTTTGTTTTGTTCAGTATTCGTCAGTCAGTAGAATTTTCACCATGTCGCAATACACAACAATCGAACGTTCTAATATCGTGGAACTGTATATTGAAAATCAGAAGTCCATTATTTTGACTCAATGTGCATTTCGTGGAAAATTTCCGCGAAGAAAAGCACCTGATCCGAAGACAATTCTTGGGTTATATTCAAAATTCAAGGCATCTGGTGTGTTAAGTAATGTGCCGTGGCCGATTAAGCAGCGTAGAGCTCGATCAAACACAAACATCACCATCGTACAGGATCGTGTAACGGAGAACCCAAATGTTTCGATTCAACACCGTTCCCAGGCTTTGTGCATCAATCGTGAGTCTTTGAGGCGTATTTTACGATTTGATTTGAAGCTGTTCCCATATAAGATACAAATGGTGCAAAAATTACCGGGTAGCCGGAAGACTACCTCAGACGATTGCAATACGGTAAAACAACGCAAAATTTAGAGAGAGTGAAAATGATTTTTGGAACAAAATCGTAATGAATGACGAAGCACATTTTGACTTGCACGGCAATGTGAACAAACAGAATTATCGTTTCTGGGGAGCCGAAAACGCACAAATAATTCATGAGCAGCCTCTCCACGGTGAACGAGCGACAGTTTGGCCCGAAATATGTGCGGATTGCATCATTGGACCGTTCTTTTTCGAAGATGACGATGGCAACGCAATTTCTGTGAATGGTGACCGTTACCGGGCTATGATCGATACTTTTTTGCGTTCAGAAATTGAAAAGAATAGACTGGAAGACCACTGATTCCAACAGGATGGTGCTACGGCACATACAGCTCGTGCAACCATCGATTTGTTGAATGAAATGTTTCCAGCCCGATTGGTGTCAAAAAATGGTGATTATGACTGGCCGCCGCGTTCGCCTGATTTGACTGCTCCGGACTTTTTTTTCTGAGGATATCTAAAGGGAAAGGTGTATGCTGACCAGCCGGCGACAATTGAAGTGCTTAAACCCAATATTCCAAGAGAAATCGCGGTCATATCGACAGAAATATTGCAAAGAGTAATGAAAAATGCTGAAAAACGAGCCCAACTTTGCATTAAAAAAAAGGGCAAACATTTGCGTGATATCTTACTTCATGCATGATGTAACCTATTCTTATTCACAAGTACTAAGAGATAAAACCGGCCAAACTTATATTTTTCTGTTTCGTTTTAATTATTTAGATAAAAAAAAGGGGAATCTATTTTGTGTGGCACTGTAGTACCATATTTGGTATTATATCGTCGTATAAAGCCGGTTCGTCATTCTTGTCTAGTTATGTTGACAACTACCGATGATGAACCATTGGATTTCACAGACTTCTAAAAGAGATATGACTGGGATGGCACTTTAAATGCAAAGACATGTAGAGGTCCAATAGAATCGGTGTACGGAGTCAATGACCTAAACAAGATAAATTACAGACAACTGCGGCACAGAATCTAGAAAAAGCCAAACAAAGAAGCAAACCTTATTACGATCAAACATTGAAAACTTGTAAATTTAATGTAAATGACATGGTATATTTACTCAAAGAGCCAAAAACATCGAAATTTGATTGCGATTGGGAAGGTTCCTATAAAATAAACCGAATGTTTGACCACCTAACTGCAGAATTAGCCCTAGGGAAAAATAAATTGAAAATAGTACATACAAACAAACTCAAATTAGCACATATAAGACTAGACACCCCTACTGAAGAAGATTAAAGGTTAGACTAATGTATAAAGATTATTTGGATCATCTGTGTTATTTATATTCAACACATCTTTGGTTTCTATACAGATCAGATATGTATTTAAATATGTACTGCCTTTATCCTTAATACCTTGTTTCCTCGCATAGCAATATTATGATGTATGTATGACTGCGAATTATCTTGTTAATCATATGTCCGACATGCAATTTATATTAAAACTCATCAAACATTTCATTGCGGATTATTAAGTTAATTCCAAACCATGTGTGCGTTACAAACTGTTATAAACATAAAAATATCATTCCTATCAGATTACTAAAAGTACCAGCACCTGTAAAATGCGCCGAGTAAAACGTGCACCGCGTTCGTACTTACTTTGTATGTATGTATTGTTACGTGCCAACATTTTCATTTTTTATTTTTCTTGATTTCGTCGGCAGGAATGTGTTCGAGATGGTTTACCATCCCGAATTAGTTCTAATCGAACACAAACCTAGCCTTTGACGGTAGTTTATTAAATTCATTTTTTGAACAAAGATACACATTCCTTCCTTGAAATCAACGTCGTCACCCCACTTTCACCCTGCTGGCAGCGTCGCGCCTTGTAAAGTCTTGTAAAAACCTTGTAAATATGTTTAATATTTTTAATATGTTTAGTATTGTAAATATGTTAAGTGCGTTGCTTGTTACGAATGAAAGGCGTTAAATCATATAATGTAACAGCGGCGTATGGAGGCAGGACTTCAAGCATATGGAGAACTGAAACTCGAAATCGTTTGGGATAATACATGCCTTCAAATATTGCGATGTTTGCTTATTTTCAGGAATTATTTTGGTATTTGCAAAATAAAGATTTATTAATCATTTGGAATACCTTCCCCATTGATAGGAAAGAACGGTGCGTCACGTGTAGAGGTTGTCGAAAGCAGTTAGTCGGCCGCTGTATGGCTATCGCGAAATTTATAACAAGGTTGCGGAGTTACCGTGCCTTGGGGAAGTGGTTGTAAAAACGAGGTATCCAACATCGACGGCCGCTACCTCCAAGTCGACCGGCAATGGGTTTGTCCTACGATTGACTGTTCGGCGAAACATGTGTTCAGACAACGCGATATTGCATTTCGTTAAGAAAGAAACGTTCCTAAGGGATGGGGGTCAGGTAATGAACAAGGGTGGGAGTGTTTTCTGGAAAGAAAACTGTTTTTCTCCAGAATTCAGTTTCGAAGTGACCGCCGCAGTGTCAAGTGGGAAAAAATGGTGCGCTCTAATCAAGAATGGTTTGAAATATTTTGTGTGTATGTGGAGTGTGGGCGCAATTCGGAAGAGGCAGCACGGTGTTATCGCCAACGATATCCGCGATCGCGGCCGCCGACTGCCAAGAGCATTCGGCTATTGGCATCGCGGCTCTATTCGGATGGGGTCCTCCAGCCGAAATCTTCCGATTCGGAACGCCCTCGCCTACGTTCCGCGAATTCGGAGGAAGACGTACTGGATCGGATTGCTGAGGATCCCACCCAAAGTGTGCGCGACGTAAGCCGCAACTCGGAGTAAGTTTAACTTTTTACCGCTTTCGTGTTTGTTGTCGGAATTATGTATGCTATTCATAATTATATATTCTATTCATACTAACTATTTGTGTTGTATTTCAGCATCAGCCGGTCGTCGGTGCACCGAATTCTTCGGGAGAATTCTCGGCACCCGTACAAATATGTGCGGGTGCAGAATTTACTCCCAGAGGATTATGAAAAAAGGGTGGCGTATTCTCGGTAGCTGCTAGGCAAAATCGACGAGAATCCGGCGTTCTGCAACTCCGTGTTGTGGACAGACGAAGCACTCTTCACCAGGGAGGGGTGCTTCAATGACCACAATTCGCATGTGTGGAGCGAGCGGAATCCGTCTGCGATTCGACAACGGGCGTCCCAATACCGCTGGTCGATCAATCCATGGGACGGCATTTGCGGCGACTTCATTGTTGGGCCATACATCCTACCCGATAGATTTGGACGGCTCAGTACACAAGGTGTTTCTAGAGCACGTTCTTCCGGGCCTCCTGGAAGAAATTCCATTGGAGACCCGGAGGAACATGTTTTACCAACACGATGAAGCACCCGCCCATTACGCCGCAAGTGCAAAGGCCTATTTAATTAAATACAGCCTTTCAAGACAGGTGGATCGGCCGCGATGGTGCTGTTCCGTGGCCCCCGCGGTCACCGGATTTAAACCCCTTGGATTTCTTCCTTTGGGGGTACCTGAAGGTACATTTACTGCTACTACTCAATTATTTCTAGTAAAACTGTTAATTTATTTTACGTTTTATACATATTTCGTATTTCAGAATGAAGTGTACCGGCAGCCGGTTTCCACGCCCGAGGAAGTCGTTGCACGAATCCACGCCGAGCTGGTGAAGCTGCAACCCAGCATCCTCCGGAACGTCCAGGGCGCTGTTATTCGAAGGGCGACGACGTGTCTAAGAGAAAACGGCGATCACGTCGAGCCCTTTCTCCAATAATACAAATCGGCCCCTTTCGAGGCCACCAAATTTTAAAACGTAGGTGAATCAGGTTCACAAATCGGCCCCTTTCGAGGCCACCAAATATTGGGTGCAAAGGACTCGGATTTAAAGGACTCGATGCAAAGTGATAGTGACCGTGGAAACCCCTGTGTAAAGTGCAGTGAGTTCAGTGACCGGCCGTCCCATCAGCTGAGCCGCATAGCAGGTACCAGGCCAGGATCGGTGCGATGACCCACTCGCCGCAGCCCTTCTTCACGAAAACAGGTCAACTTACAAGTCAATGGGTGAGGAGTCTAATTTTAATTCTGCCTTCACACGTTCACCCTTAGAAGCCTGATTTTCCAAATTAAATTTTAAAAAATATCAATGTATTTATGATTTGAACAATTTTGACAGCTGACATTTATTTTTTCAACTTTTGTTCAAAAGAACATTATGCAATGGTAACATACATACAGCCAAATATTAAAAACAAACCAATTGCAAGTGTACAATTCGATTTAAAAGTTCGGTATCAAATTTGAAACTTAGGGCATTTAAGGGTTAATTTCAGGCATTTTTATTACTGGTATTTTTACGTTGTAACACATGAAATGCCTCATTTTGTATTGGCAAATTTTTTTATCCACTTTCTCGAAAAATATTTCTATCCTTCAGATCTTTGATGCATTAATGCAAAGTTTAGAGTCTCCTTCATTTTAATTTTCAAACATTTACATATTTTCACCCATTTTCTTATGCATGTAAGTTGTACATTTTAATGATTCTCATGTTAAAGTTAGATTCAAATTTATTATGATAAATTGTCATTGAAATTTTTTAACGATTACGTATTTGAAGGTAGGAAACGTGTAATTTCTTCATTAAATGTACAGATTTCGATACCTCCTATCTTGATCAGTAACGTTTAATATAAAGAAAAAGTTATATTTGCTTAAAGTTTTCATTATAAATCAGACGTTTCATGTGCTACAACCTCACACTGGTATTAACGCGTGCTGTTTTACCGGCCCGTTTGTTCGCTGGCTCGAGCCTCCTGGCTTACGCCTATGCTCTAAGCGCGCGCTCCTCGGGCGCTGTGATTGGTCAGTGTTTTTCGTTAATAATTCAAAAACGAAGCCCCATCCATTTTTGCAAAGGAAATTGTTGTTCAGAATCGTCTCAGCTACCCCCCATTTCCGGCTCCTCCCCGACTTTTGGGACACCCTGTATGTACATATATGTATAATTGTTGGAAAGATAAGCACATCGGAAATTACCATCGCGTTCGAATTTACAGTAACGGTTATCATTGGAAGAAGGACACGTAAATATTGCGTATTAAAATTAAACGTTATTCTGCTTCGTATATTGAAACTGTAGCATGAAATTGCCGTGTACTTCGTCCTCGCGCAATGTTGTCGCTACGCGAGCCGAGGTGCACCTCGTAAACACCAAATTCTCGCGTGTACCCAGTCGCGAAATTTCAAGCACTTTTTCTATGAACTAGCGACGATCAGGTGTTTCGAAGATCCTTTGTCTCCAAAGCTTCTAGAACGTTCCACCGAGTTTACGTGGTCGAGCAAGGCACGAGCCGAAATCACTACTTGTACAGTCGCGGTGAGCGCGAGAGTTGGCTGAGCGAACCGTTTAAGAGTAGAGTGCGTACCCATTAGTATAGTAATACGAAGTAAGCTGTAGCCAAAACTCGGGTCGTTCGTTAAAATCGGTTTTATATAGTAACTTTATATTTAATTTATTTATTTAGTTTTATTTTCTTCGTTTATTTCCGTTATTAGAGTTTCGCGTTTAATTACTTACTAATCAGCTTAAAATCATCTACGCGTGTGGTGTGCTTCTCTTTTCAACAGGTATTCAGAGTGAAAACAGTATATACCCAGTAAGAAGGAAGGCGAACATTCGAACCATTTGAATTAAATTTAGAAAATTAAAAGAAAACTAGTGGTGTGTTGTTTTTCTCTAACACAATATATATTCTGAATGAACACTGATTGTAATCACTGGGATATCAATAAATGAGATATTTCATTTCTGGGGTAACCCTAAATTGGTATCCTAGGATAACCTTTATATTTTATATTGATATTGTTATTACTGAATATCTACATCTGTATTTTTCTTTCCGACAATTTTATATGTTCATAAATGTACAAATGAAGAGAGAGAGTCAAAGCGCGTATATAATGTTTCAATGATCAAAAATATATTTCAGTTACGGTCTTAATGCGTTTAAAATTATAAATTCAAGCTGATTATCGTGATTTAGATTGTTCAAATCATATTACACCCTCATTAATAACACCCAAATAATCTATCGAATAAATTCTGTAGTGGTGTTTTCATTAGAAATCAATAATTTCCTGCCGTTCGAATCCTGATATTCCAAAGATAGAAATTCACATACGAGACAGGTCCTGTACGGGACTGAAGCGACAAAGACCTGACCTTGTCGATAGGCAAGTAAAATATATATAAAATTAATTATTTAAGCTGTGGCGCAGGAATCCTCATCACACGTCACAGTATGTATTGCGTCAACATTATCTTCGAAATCCGAATCGCCTCAGGGCAATAGAGTATATCATGGTTCAACTAAATAGCTGTTTTATCAAAACACCTTTTTGTATAAGGGTGAAGGTGTTACGCTATCACGTGAATTTAGCTTTATGGCATGTAGCGCCACAACGCGGAATAGCTTACTTGATAATCACGAAAGTCATAAGGGCCTGGAGCATACGAGCTTTTCCGAAAACACAACCTGCAAGTTCTTTCTTTGCCACCCCATGTATTTCACAAAATGCAGCCACTGGATCTTGCAATTTTCAGTTCACTGAAGATGGGATACAACAAGCAATGTGAACTCTACATGGTTAACACTCCCTGCCTTCGAAACGGGGATTACATTGCGAGTCTACGGGCGATAATTGTAATTCCCAAACTATAATAAATTTCAAAGATCTTAGGTTTCGTAAACCGGAGAGTTTTATTTCCTATACCGTGTCTGCACGCTTTATCCCGAACACTTGTGTAGTTTAATTAAATATATAAAATTGTTCTTTTTGTAGTTCATTGGATCTTCCCAAAAGATTATGATTATCAATCTATATAAAAATCTGAAGCTGGAGCAGCCGGAATTGAAGTAAGTAAACATTGACATAAATACTCAATTTGGTATTGGTAAACATTAACATACATACCCAAAATCCAGGGTAATCATTTTTCCTGTTTGCTTTTGTTACAGATATAAACAGCTAATAGCATTAATCAGCAAAAAGCTAGGCATCGGACAATTGTCTATTAGTAAAACCATATCTCAGTATAAAAATACTTTTAACTATACGACATTTTAACTATACGAAAATCCGTCCATGATTTTTGGTTTAGAAAAGAAATACCAACGATACAGAAAATTTTGACCGCTGTTTTATGGCGATAATACACTTCCTAATTTTAGTCGAAGTTCTTTGTACCGTCTCCTAAAAAGGATGGAGTTTAAATACGTTTCACGATCAAGAAACAGCGCCATGCTAGATAAAGATTATATTGTGTCTTGGCGCCAAAAATATCTACTATTTCAGATACAAAAATATCGATCTGAAAATAAACCAATTTATTACTTGGACGAGACGTAGGTGAATGCTGGGGATGTGAAAAGGAAACTGTGACAAGATACCTCAGTATCATCCAAAAGAAATGGGGAGGAAAGGGGTCTGTCGACGAGAATTCCGGACCCTCTCAATAAGGGGAAACGCCACATCGTTGAGCCTTCCGGTCGGCCATTGGGTGGGACATAACGGAAGAGAGATAAGGAGAGTTAGATTTTATCAGTACGGTGGAAATATTCGGTAGAATCATATTTGAGTGCATTCAATCGGTTGAGTGAAGTGCGAGAAAAAAACCTAGATATAATTTCTAGGGGGGGAATTAAACATAGTGAAATGTGAGTAGTTCGAAAAATGTAACCTATCTCTATGGGAGATAGAGGAGAAGAGGATGGTGGAGACAGCGGGGGGGAGAGCGGGCTCTTCCTCCCAAAATCCGGAAATACGTCGCAACAACAGGAGTCAAGAGTAAGACTGATCCAGCGATCGGTAGAGGAGATCTATAGAGCGCGCGCCAATAGGAAGGAAGAGGGAACAAACGAGCCAATGAAGAAGATTAACGGAAAGGAAGAGGAGCCAATCAGCGGCCCAGAAGAAAGACAACCAGCGCCCCTAGCGAGTGGAAAACTAAGGATGAGAAGGAAGAGTTTAGAACAAGCAGTTGAGAACGAATACAGTGACGAGAGTAGAAACGCAAGGAAAAAGTTAAAGATTATAGGCAGTGAAAAGACAAACATAGTGGTAAATCCATACAAAAGTAAGGTGGAAAATATTGAAATAAAAAATACTAACGTTCGGTCGATCGTAGAATCGATAGATTCAAGCGGAGAAAACACAAAGGTAAGAAACACAAACGGCCGCAACGCAACACGTGGTTTGCCACGTGCGGAGATAGAAACAGATTCGGACTCGTCGTCGGACAAAAGATATAAACTCAAAAACAAAGAGAAAATTCCAACTAATACCGAATCAGTTAATATCAATCTATTCGAAATAGAAGTGATTAAAAAAAACCTGAATAAAGGAGGTAATGTATACTTTAAGTCGAATAAAAAAATAAATTACCTAAAAATTTTCAGATTCCTAAGAGAAGACGTTAACAAAATTGAAGCAATCAAAATGTTGAACAAACACATTGCAGAAATTAAAATCAAGCGACCAGAGGAAGGAATGGAAATTTACAACAAATATATTAAAAGGAACAATGGTGATTTTAAAATACGCATTCCAAGAAGGTCGGAATTTAGAACCGGCATCATTAAAGAATGGGAGTACTCCCTTGAAGAATTGAAAGAAGAGATCCTCCCCGGACAAAACATCGAATCTTTGGAAAGGCTGAGGAAAAGGAAAAAAGTGGAACACGGATACGAATGGGTGGAAACACAAATGGTTCTCATCAAGTTTAGAGGTACCAGCTTACCGACTAAAATAGTTATTATGGAAGGACACGTGTCCCTTAACGTTACTCCATTCGTAAGAAATATAAGACAGTGTTACCAGTGTTTACGATTCGGACACACGAAAAGATTTTGTCGAGAGACGGAGAACAAATGCTTCAACTGCGGAAAGCGATCTCATGGTGAATGCACAAATCCCCCCAAGTGTGCCAACTGCGAAGATCATTCAGCTCTCAACAGGCAATGCCCGTATGCAGTACTAGAAAAAGCAATAAATAAACTGATTGCCTATAAGAATATGTCCTTCCACGAGGCAAAAAGTGTAGCCATGACCGAACTGAAGTTTAGAGGACCCAATAACTTCAGGTACAAAGCAGAAGAATTCCCGGCTCTAGGTCAAAAGAAAAATAAAGGAAGACTTAGCATGGAAATTGATAAATGGGAGGATCAACCATGCCCAATAAGGGAAAATGTTTGGTTTATACCAAACAGAAGGCAAACGAGAGGCAATGAAGGATACGGACGACCACCAGTCAACGTAGCAAAGGTCAGTATCGCTAATAAAAACAGTTTCCAACTACTAGAGGAAGAAGATACACAAATTCTTACTCCGACCTACCATGTAACGAAGTATTCAAATAGCCATAATAAATTTGACCTGGAAGAAGAAAATGGAAACTATACACCAAAGACAAGAAACCAAAAATCAAACAAGGTAAACTATGGTATTAACAATGACAAAGATATAGAAGACCTTATAAATTGGATTAAGGAACAGAAGTTAGTCAACGTCATAAGGAGCAAATTAAATGACCCATCACCAACGCACTCAGGAAAAAAGAAGCATGTCCAAGGACGCCAGGGAGAACCCACAAAGAGCGAACTCAGCGAAATATATGAAGAGAGACAAAAATATTTTCTAAAAAATTACCATAAAGAAAAAAGCTTTTTACAACAGGAAAGGGAAATAGAAAAGATTCCCCTAACCTATAATGACGAACGACACCGTAAAACACAGAAAATCAAGAACGATCCACCTATTATAATTAAAAACAAGGAATATTATCAGCAGAACAAACCGACCACGTCAAAACATAGATTAACTCCGACAAGAGAACATAATCTATACATTCCCGAATTCCAAAGCAAAAGCAAGCATAATTTCTCAACTCTGCCTAAAGTGGCCCCAAGACCAACGCAATGTGAAAAGGAAACCATTCCGGTGGTAAATTCACCAACGAGCTACATGTCTAGTGAAGAATGGGAAGGAATTCCGGACGTTGTGACAGCTGACATTCCAAAAAAGAAGAACGAAGAAGCAGAAAGAGAACATCAAGAGAAGACTGTGATAGAGATATTACCAGAAGAAAAGAACATTACACTCAAAAATGTGGTGCCAGAAAGCCAGGAGAAGGAAGACGATGAATATTCGGAATCATTCAAATCACCACAAACGGAGACGAACGAGGATTAGACCTACTAAATTCGCAATCTGAAAACAAGTAAGGAAATTTTATTAGACTATAAAGATATACAGAAGATAAAGTATAACAATAACAGTGCGAATATGTTTACTTATACAATTCTTAAAGAAAAAGAAAAAGGATCCATTAAACAAAAAAAAAAATAAAATAATGAAACGTAAAACAAGTAGCATCAGTAAAATATCCTTTTTCTTTTTACTAAAAAAAAAAAAAATATATATATATGTAGAGTTATCCAAATTAATGGATGCCATTTCAATTTACAAAATGTTATATATAATATTCTAGTAAGTTTATAAGATTTAGTAATTAAATATAAACCACAGTATTAAGTATAAGCGCCAGAATTAAGTATAGATTAACTTAATATCTACAAATAAAACAACCTTCGGTACCTTCTTTAATAGCATCAATTCTAATTTATAGAAACATAATACAAGATCAAGTAAAATTAAAACTTCTAACAAACCATAAAACACGCAACAGAATAAACTAAAAAGAAAAAAAAAATAACAATAAATAATATAGGTAGAAATGAAAATCAACATACACTCATCAAAAACCAACAATAACTTTATTTATTATACACATTGGAAAACAAACGATAATTTAAAAAAAAAAAAAATTTTACAAATAATCTCTATATTCTTACTAACTCCTTCACAGGCTTACTGAAAATTCTATAATCAATAGCATAGATACACACATAACAAAATGCATAATAATGTAAAGATGAAATTAGGAGGATGGAATGCTAGAAGTATCGGACACAAACTAGAAGAATTAAAGGAAAAAATTAACAAATATGATATTATATTAATCACCGAAACATGGATAATAGACTATTCCAAATACCAGATTCAGGGTTATAAGGTAATTCACAACGGGAATGATTTTAATACATGTAGAATAGGGAACAAACCGAATCAACAAGGCAGCGGACTTTGCATATATTATAAAGATTATATTAATATTAAGAAAATTAAATCACACAAGGTGGAAAAAAAGTTTGAAGCACTCGTAGTAGACGTAGAAGACATAAACCAAATAGACATAATCAAATTATGCCTAATATATCGATCACATGGTAAATTTCACACTACAGAGTGGTATGAACTTTTTCAATCCTTAGAATTTAATAAAAATACAATTATTGCAGGGAATTTCAATGCACATAATCCCCTCTGGAACTGTCAAAAAAGTTCCGTAGAGGGCTCTAATTTAGAAATAGTTTTGGAAGAAATTGAATTTATGGTTGTTAACATTGATACAATATCTAGAATAGGAAAAGGCACTCAGCCCTCAAATATCGACCTGATAGCATGTCATAATGATTTTTCAGACTACATCGAATGGAATGAATCAGGTATAGACCTAGGTTCAGACCACCAAATAATCGAATTTACAATAAATTTAAACCCAAACTGTAACATTTTTCAACCAATAGGAAACGTAACAAATAAAACAAATAGATTCTATAAACCGAACAATATAGATTGGAACGAATTAAGGATGCACCTAATGAATAAAGAAGAAGAAATTAATATAAACATACAACAAGGATACAACCTCTCAGAAAAATACAACATATGGAAACAAGCAATACTAGACTATCTTAAGGTAAGAAACACGGAAATTCAACGCACATATCAACATATAAATAACAATACATCCCGTAATACCAACCCACGCGCTCTAAATAATAGAAACAACACACATCGGAAAACTCAACCAAGGTGGTGGGACGAGGAATGCACCTCAACATGGAAAGCATGGAAAAACTGCCAAAAGAATCTTTGGAAATATGGAAAAATCGAAGACTACGTAAACATGCTGGGATGGAAGACCAAATGGAAAATCCTAAAAAAAGAAAAAAAGAAGGCCGCCTGGGAAAACCTTGTACAAGAGATGAGCAATAATACAAACATAACGAAAATTTGGAATAAGATTAAAGGGATTAAAAAATGCTATACAGGAAACACCGGAAATCTGGAAACAAAGGTAAGACAAGAACTAGAAGACATAGAAATAAATAAAATCGTCGAAAATAACGCAACTCTTACATCCATCACATTTCATACAGCCCCGATCCCACAAGAAGAAGACAATAATCTGACAAGAATATGGAACACACCAATAGACAAAATAGAGATGCTTCACACAATAGAAAAAAACAAGAATAAAAAATCAGCACCAGGAATAGATGGAATAGACTACAAGATAATAGCAGAACTACCACTCTATATGAAAGAACACCTATTCAGAATCTACGAGGAAAGCTGGAGAACAGGAGAGATTCCTCCAGACTGGAGAAGAAGAGAAATAATTATGTTGCAAAAACCAGGAAAAAATGCTCTTCGACCAATAACTCTCACATCCTGCGTAGGTAAGACACTAGAAAGAATTATAAACAATAGATTACAGTTGTGGTTAGAAGAAAACCAAATATTAGAAAATAATCAGGCAGGTTTTAGGAAAAATAAATCAACGATGGACAATTTGATACGAATATCAAACGAAATTAAACATAACAACAGGGAAAAGTGTAATACAGTAGGAATTTTTATAGACATCAAGGGTGCATACGATAACGTAAATTTGGTAAAATTACTGCATGTTTTAAGAATGATAAACTGTCCGTCAACCATGTACAACTGGATAAGGAATTGGCTCAACAACAGAAAGGTAATCTTTAATCATTGTACTCAAGGCACAAAAGAAATAGTTTGGAAAAAAGGGGTCCCTCAAGGGGCTATACTCAGCCCTACTTTGTTTAACATTTACATCAACGGTTTACAGAAGAAAATAGATGACGAACGAACTTTTACATTACTCTATGCAGATGACATAGTCATAGTAAACAAGTACAAAAAAGAGGAGACATCACTATATCCATCGGAGACAGCACTGAGAAGACTAGTTGAACATTTGGAAATCAGGGATTTAACAATAGCGCCAGAAAAAACAAAGGTAGTCAGATTTCAAACTAATCCTAAATTGGAAGATTTCTCGATTAACGTAGAAATAAACAAAAAGAAGATAGCTATAAAGTCCAGCTCAGAAGCGAAATTCTTAGGAATTACGCTAGATTACAACTTACGTTTCAGAACACACTTCGACGACATCATACACAAGGCCAAAAAACGATTGGGAATTATCCAATATTTATGTAGAGGACAAAGAGGAATAAACCAAAATTGGGGTATAAAAATCACCAGGGCTCTTATCTCCTCGGTCATTGATTATAAGGCATATATAATATATACCAAAGAAGGGAATCTAGAACAGAACAAAAAAATCAGAAAGATAGAATCAGCAGCATTGAGAGCAGCCATTGGATACAGAATGTCTACCCCAATCGCAGTAATGTATGCCGACACAGGATTTGTAGGCCATCACCTAAGAGCTAAACAAGCCGCAATTAGATATTGGCTCAGAGAAATAGAAAAAACAGAAACGTACAGCAAAACACTAAGTAATCAAATGAACTACTTCTTGAATCACAACGATATGGACCACCTAATGCAATGGGAAAAAGGAATAGGAACAAAACCTAGTCTAATCGAAATATATAGAAACTGGATACAGCATTCACAAAGAAGCAACAATCTACACCACAGAAGCCATAGGTATATTTAAAGCCATAGAACTAACCAAACATATGAACTATAAAAATATATTAATATTAACTGACTCCCTATCAGCACTTACAGGCCTTGAAAGCAGAATAGAAAAACTTGACGATACAGACAAAAGCAGCAATAATGCATGGATTCTAAAGATTTACAAGACATTGATAAATCAGAAAAACAGAGAAAAGATAGTACTGATCTGGGTCCTAGGACATCAAGGAATTCCAGGGAATGAAAAAGCGGACACCCTTGCTAAAGAATATACCAAGAAGTTACCAGAGGAAGACATACCGATTTCGAGACTAGACTATCTGGTACAACAAAAACATATAATCTGGGACACTTTCAGCGATAGAGTAGAGGAAATTGGTAGAAGCAAAGGGGCATACTACTTCTCAAATTTTTGGGAGCATAAGAAAAAAGTCAAATTCAAACCCTGGTTCCAAAAGTTCGGAAACATATTAGACAGGCATGCTATTAGGTCAATCTCGAGACTAAGATCAAATCATTTTAACTTAAAAGAATCATTAGGTAGGAAAGGTATAATAGACAACAAAATATGTGACTGTAAAATGGAAGAAGAATCTATAGATCATGTCCTCTTTAGATGCCCATTCAGAATCATTCCGCGATTAAAAATGTTTGAAAAAATAGGTACCTTAATAATTAAAAGCAATTACAATGTAGCGCAAATAATAAATAGCGAAAAGATCTCGGCGTTAAAAGCAATAATAGCTTTCCTAAAAGAAGCAAACATCGTATTATGAGTATTATTAGTCCGACAAATCCTGCTAACACGGGACAACGAGATGTAACCTATCCTAATTTAGGTAATTTTTCTAACCAAGCAAATGTATTCTTTTATAAGTACAAAAGAATTAAAAAATAGGGAGAATAGGAAAACAACAAAGAGACTATAAGTAAGACTGAGACAGTTTTGGTCAATATAGATATAAAGCGAAAACCAAATACTCTAAAAGTATTCCTATCTCTCTAATTTCAAAAAAAAAAACAAACAACAACGAATGAAAGTATTAAGCGATTTGTGATATTGTAAACTTTCCTCGAAGCGAACTAAACTAGAATAAGGAGCAGGTAGAATAACATAGTTCTAATAAAAAAATCAAAATATATATAATATATTTAGTAAGACTACAGAAGCTCATAATTGTAAGTTAGAAAAAGTAACACATATATAATTGTTGATTTTCACACACAAAACCTCAAAATGTATACAAATAGATATTAAGTAAACAGCCACAAGTACAAAACGCTTATATTAGAATGTAATACAGTAGACTAAGTTCACTTTGTTAAAAGAAAGAATGTAAAAGAGAAGTTATAGTCAACGGAAATGTGTATATAACAATATTTTTGTTACACAATAAAGAAATATACAAATACAAATACTGGTTCAAGGAAATGGAAAAATCAGAAAGGTATAGTAATACATTGAGTAATCAAATGATTTATTTTTCGCGACACAATAAATCAGACCACTTAACGCAATGGGATAAAGGAATAGGAACGAAACCCAGCTTAATGGAAACTTCTTTTTACGAAATAGCGCATCTCAAAAATAACATACTATTTAGCAATCAGACATCGGAAAACAGCTTGAACTGGAAAGAGAAGATTTTAAATAAAAGGAAAAACCTGAAAAAAATATATATAGACAAGGATTCAGGCAAAATATTGGAAACTGGAGCAATCCCCTTAAATACGATTAATCAATTCCTGATGGATAAACACAACGTTAAAGAAGAGGATACAATCATATGTTATACGGATGGATCAAAACAAGAGAATAAAACCTCAAACGGAATAGGAATAATCCTCAACCTACCCCAAGGAAGGACCATAGAAACCGGTTATAGTATACATAAAGAAGCAACAATCTACACCACAGAAGCCATAGGTATATTTAAAGCTATTGAAATAACTAAACACATGAATTTTAAAAATGTATTAATCCTAACCGATTCCCTCTCAGTTCTCATAGGCCTTGAAAGTGTAATAGAAAAACTCGATACCACAGACAAAAGTTGCAATAACGCATGGATACTGACAATTTACAAAGCATTGATAAATCTGAAGAATCGAGAAAAAATAGTCCTGGTATGGGTCCCAGGTCATCAAGGAATCCCAGGAAATGAGAAAGCGGACATCCTCGCGAAAGAGCACACCAACAAACCACCATGGGAAGATATACCAATCTCAAGATTAGACTATATGGTACATCAAAAACGTAAAATTTGGGATTTATTCAGCAGCAGAGTCGAGGAAATTGGCAGGAATAAAGGGACATACTATTTCTCTAATTTCTGGGAACAAAAGAAAAAACTAAGGTTTAAACCTTGGTTCCAAAAGTTTGGAAATACATTAGACAGACATGTTATTAGGTCGATTTCGAGAATTAGATCAAACCATTTTAATTTAAAAGAGTCTTTAGGTAGAAAAGGCATAACGGACAGTAGAATATGCGACTGTAAAATGGAGGATGAATCCATAGAACACGTCCTCTTCCGCTGCCCATTTAGAATCATTCCGCGTTTAAACATGTTCGATAAAATAGGTACCTCAATTATTAATAGTAACTACAACATAGTGCAACTATTAAACAGCGAAAGGATCTCTGTATTTAAAGCATTAGTAATCTTCTTAAAAGAAGCAAATATTGTATTATAAGACTGATTAACCTGATAACTATTTCTAACGTGTGCTAACAAGTAGCAACTTTATTCGAATTTAGTCAATCAAAAAAAAAAAATGTAAACTTTTATAAGTTAAAAAAAAAAGAGGAAAGGGGAGGAAAGGAAAAACGACAATTAAGCATAATTAAGACTGAGACCGTATTGGTCAACATAGATCTAAAATAAAATCCAGTTCCTTAAAGGTTTTCCTGCTTACCCAATTCTTAAAAAAAAAAAAAAAAAAAAAAAAAAAAAGTATTATATAATTCTGTGACATTGTAAACTATATTCAAAATACCAAGTAGCGAGGAGGGATGCAACCAGTAGGTAGGCACCACCCATCGCTTGAATGTTGCCCAAGCGCACAGCGCCTCCATTATACCAACAAAGAAATATTGCAAAAAACTCTTTATTCACAAATACATAAAATTGTACCTTACAACCATAAATATAGAAGAAAATAATCTCATCTGTTAAAACACAGCGAACCACACGAGAATAAAGATCTGGTAGAATAATACATCCTTAATTTAGATTATAACATATTCAATATATTTTGTAAGACTACTAATGTCCATATCTGTAAGAGAAGAAAAAGATATTTGTTAATTTTTATATACGAAACCCTTGAAAAATGTACAAATAGATATTAAGAAAATATCCATATGTTCAAAGCGCTTATAGCATAATATAACCCGGTAGAATAAGCTTAGAGTTAAGAAAGAATGTAAAAGAAAAATTCCTGTTTACGGAAATGTGTAAATAACAGAAATCTGTTACACAATTAAAAAAAAACAAAAAAACAAAAAAAAACAAAAAACAAGCCACATCGTTCTTCACATCGGGTCGGCAGATGGATTCGTTCCTGGAGGACTCCTCTGTTTCGAGTCGAAGAAAAATTCTGCCGATTATCACGACGAGATGAATGGAGATACATTCTTCGATTGGTTTCGTAATATTTTGGCCATGTTAAGAGATGGGACTGTGGCGACGATGAGCTGGCGCCGCATCGTCACCCTTGTGTTTAGATTTTCCGAATGGTATGGCTGGACGAATGAATCGAGGTGCGTGCTGCGCGACTGCGATGAGTGACTGTTTAGGTTATAGGTTCGAATGTCGTGAGAATGTTTCTTCGGTTAGTTCGAATATTACTAAGGGTGAATGCATTTGTCTAAACAGAGTGAAAGAGATGCGTGAATTGAAGTGAGAAAGGTTTTAGGCGTGGAAGAACGAATGACTAGTTCGTAAGTTAGTTCTGTAGAGAATCTCGGCGAGGGCAGATTGCGGGATACGCGTCTGCCGAATAAATATCACTTTTATATACTGAGTCGAAATCTACCCGTAACCTTCCCCAAAGGGCTGTCATAGTGATGGACAATGCCCCGTATCATAGCATTAAAATGGAAGATATGACATGGTATACCCTAATATGACGTAGAGAAAGAATGATATGATTACGTGGCTTGTCAGTAAGGGGGGAAAAAGTGGAACCATATTTCGTGAAGGCGCAATTATTAGAGTTAGTTAAAAAGCATAAGAAACGACAGAATGATGTTAGGAACGTCAGCGGGGGCGAGTCGCCGCGCCCGGGAACTATATTCCCGGCGTGGCAGCTGGAGAGGCCGCGGCCGAGGAGGCGGCAAAACCTGCCAATTTACATTTAATTTATAATTTATTTTCATAAATTTTTTATGAATTTTCAATTTTTATAAATTATATAATTTATTATTAATAAATACGTCAAGCAACATGGCCACGAAGTGTTGCGACTTTTCCTGTACCACTGTAAATTAAACCCCATCGAATTAGCATGGGCATATATTAAAGAATACGTAAGAGCACGTAACGTGCCAGAAGTACGGCAACTTATACATATATGAAGCCATCGAGAATGTATGACCAGTGATGTGGTTAATAGAACAAGATTACGTCGTGACGTGGCGACAAAAATATTTGTTGGAAATAGAGAAATGTCGGATGGAGAATTTATTACCTGGACGAAATCTGGGTTAACGCCGGGGACTGTCGAAGAAAAATATGGGTAGATAGAACAGTTACCTGCCCGAGGGACAGAGCAGACAGAGGATTGTCTACGCCGCAGCTTTTTTCATATTCGTCAAGAACTTTCTCTGTTTATGGATATGGTAGGTCACGCAGTTCCACAGTTGGAAGATGATATGTGGATAAGAGACCTCGCTTTCTTATCCGATATCACCAACCACTTAAATGCCTTAAATCTAGTATTACAAGGTAGAGAACATACAGTCGTCCAATTATTTGATTCGATTCAGCTTTTTAGAGCCAAGCTGGAATTGGTCAGTTAAATGATTAAGACACAACTCATTTTAAGAAATTAGAGTCCGTGGCCGGTGATAAAGATTTCAGTATTTATGTAACCGTTTTACAGTCACTTTTACGAGAATTTTTATCGCGGTTTTAAGATTTATTACAGTTAGATTTGTAACTGCAAATTATCACATCACCCTTTCAATTCAAAGCAAGTTCAGCTCCCGCAAATTTACAAATTGAATTGCTGGAGCTACAAAATACTAGATTTTCACGTTGTCACGTACAAGTTGCCAGACGTACGGCAACTGATATACGAAGCCATCGAGAATGTATCTCCAGTGATGTGGCAGAATTTTATTCGTCGCGTAACAGGGGAGGAAAATAGACTCCAGGAATTGGATAACATCACCGATTCTATATTAGACGATGGGGCTGAACGGGTGGACTCACCGGCCCCGTCGTCAAACTCCGAAACCGAGTCAGAGTAATTTCTCGGTGGCCTTAGGGTTTTAGTGGGTATTCCTGAAGATTCAGGCGCGAGACTTCCGGTTTGCCGCGTGGTATGGTAACAACGGAAAATTGTGGTTCCTAGTAGAATTTAAAATTGTGGTGAAATTATATAAATTAAATAATAGAATTTATACTTAAAACATTCAGTGAGGTGGGGGGAACAACCCTAGTAAATAATTTTTAAAGGGGGGGACTCACCCGATCGAGATGTGAAAAGTGAAATAAAACTAACCTCTCTCTCTTCATGAGAGACAGTTACGAGGAAGATGGAGAAGGAACAGGGGGGGAGAGAGGGATCTCCCTCCCCAAGACCGGAAGTGCGTTAGCACTACGCGATCCAAAAATCAAATTGATCCAAAGATCGGCAGAAGAAATTTACAGAATGAGAGCCTATAGGAAAGGAGAAGAGCTAACCCAGCCAATGAGAGGAAATCGAGAAGAAGGGGACGGACCAACCAGCGCGCCGGAGGAGATGCACTCAGCGCCACCATCACAGGAGAAAGGGAAAACAAGAAGAAAGAGTTTAGAACAGGCAAACGAGAACGAATATAGCGACGAAAGTAGAAACGTGAGAAAGAAGTTGAAAATAATAGGAAGTGAAAAAGTTAATATAGAAGTAAACACATACCAAAGCGAAGCAGAAAATATTACGGAAAAGGATCTAAACGTTCGATCGATAATCGAATCGATAAATTCTAGACAGGAAATTCCTAAGGTAAGAAGCGTGGGCGGCCGACACGCAACACGTGGCGCGGCACATGCAGACAAAGATACAGATTCAGATTCGTCTTTCGACAAAAAAAAGGTGATACAGACGAAAAGAAAATCCCCTATCAAAGGGGACACAGAATCTATTTCTCTTTTTGAACTAGAAGTAGTTAGGAAGTTCGACAAAAAAGAAGGTAAAAATAATTTTAAATCTAACAAAAAACTTAATTATCTTAAAATTTTTAGATTCTTAAGAGAAGATTTAAAAAAAATCGAAGCTATCAAAATGCTCAACAAACATATAGCGGAAATTAAAATAAAATACCCGGAAGAAGGAAGAGCTATTTTCAACAAATACGTCAAAAAGAATAATGGGGAGTACAAAATCCGCATTCCAAGGAGATCAGAATTCAGGGTAGGAATTATAAAGGAATGGGAATACTCATTGGAAGAACTAAAAGAGGAAACATCCCCGGGACAAAATATTGAATCTTTCGAAAGACTGAGAAGGAGAAAGAAGACTGACAATGGATATGTGGGTTGATACGCACATGGTGTTAGTGAAGTTTAGGGGAACTAGCCTTCCCACCAAGCTGGTGATCATGGAAGGGCACGTTTCGCTCAATGTGACCCCTTTTGTTAGAAACATTAGACAGTGTTATCAATGTTTAAGATTCGGTCATACGAAGCGCTTCTGTAGAGAGGCGATAAGTAAGTGTTTCAATTGCGGAAACAAAGCACACGGAGAGTGTTCCAACCCCCCGAAATGTGCAAACTGTGAAGATGATCACTCGGCCCTAAATAGGCAATGCCCTTATGCAGTGCTAGAAAAAGCAATTAACAAGTTGATTGCATACAAAAATATGTCTTTCCATGAAGCTAAAAGCGTCGCAATGACGGAACTGAACTTTAGAGGCAACAACAATTTTAAATATAAGGAAGAGGATTTTCCAGCATTAGGTCAGAGAAATAACAGGAACAGATTCTCAATGGAAATAGAAAAATGGGAGGACAGACCGTGCCCAATAAGAGCAAACGATTGGTTCACACCCAACAGAAGACAGTCGAGGGGGTACGATGGCAAAGGACGTACCATACCAGAATCTTCTAAGGTCAGTAACAACCAAAATAATCGATTTTACCCATTAGAAACAGAAGACACGCAGATATTACCAACGTCACAATACGATTACGACATGGAGGAGAGAAAAGAAAGTTACTCTCATAAACAAAGAAATCACAAACCTTACAAGACGAACTTTGGTATCCAAAATGATAATGATATTGAAGAATTAATAAAATGGATTAAAGAACAAAACCTTACCAATATCATAAAAAACAAACTGAAAGAACCGTCACCAGGAACCATAAGAGACCACAAATATATTCAAGGAAGCAAAGGAGAACCAACCGAAGTAGAACTGGATCAGATATACGAGGACAAACAAAGGTACTACCTCAAAAATTATCAAAAGGAAAAACACAATTTTCAGCAAGATAGAGAAATCAGTAAGTTACCCATAACCTACAAAGAAGAGAGATATCAAAGCACCAAAAGTACTAGGAAGGAACCTCCAATAATCATCAAGAATAAAGATTTCTATCATCAAAATAAACCAACAACATCCAAACACAGAACAACGCCAACAAGAGAGGATAACCTAAATATCCCAGAATTTAGAAGTAAAAGTAAACATAATTACTCAACCCTACCAAAAACATCACCCAGACCAACGCAGCCGGAAGAAAAAGAGGCTCCGTCGATTAATCCACAATCAGGATATATGTCAAATGAGGAATGGGAAGGAACTCCTCACATTGAAGAACTAACCAGCCAAAAGAAGAGCGAAGAAAAGATTGAATCAACGGAACAACAGAAGAGCCCAGCAGAGTCGGTTCAAGAAGAAATGGACTTTACATTCCAAAAAGTCATTCCTGACACTCAGGACAAGGAAGAAGATAACTATTCAGAATCATTTAAATCTCCGCAAACAGAGACAGATGATGACTTAGATTTCGTAAACTCTCAACCAGAGAACAAGTAAGAGAAATTAATTAACACTTTTAATTTCTACTTTTATTTTATTTTTTACTTTATATTTTTGTTTTTCGTTAGAGATACATAGATATCTCCAATATAATTTTGTTTTCATAATATATATTACATGTTGACTGTATTTATATCATGTTATGTTATAGGAACAGATAATGTTCAAATAATTTAAAAAAAAAAAGAAAAAGGAAAACAATACATTTATAGTCAAAGAAGTTTTTTAAAAAAAAAAAAAAAAGCATAGAAATGAAAAGATTAGAAAGGAAATATATTAGCAACAAGAAAAGGTTCCTTTTTCTTTTTTCTAGAATATACTGAAAGTCGATATCACATTAAAAGTTTTAAACATAGAAATAAGGCGTTTACCAAACAAATTATATTTATAATTTTAAGGAATTTAAGAATCAAAAAAGATAATAACAGTAATAACTATAAATCAGGTTTTAAAAAAAAAAAACTAGAACGAATTTTAACAAACACAATCCGGTTATACATCAACCTTAAGTGAAAAAAATAGAAAATATTTGATATTTTATTAACCTTTTAAAAAAAAAAAAAAAACATAGCTACCAAATCTAAAATCAAATATATTTACAAATTCAGATACTCCTTACATACTCACAATAATTTTCTCCACAGGCCTAAAGTACAAAACAGTGATAATAAAACAAACGATAAACTAATAAAATGCACAATAATGTAAAACTGAAAATAGGACTATGGAACGCAAGGAGTATAGGAAATAAAATAGACGAACTTAAAACAAAGATTAACAATTATGATATTATGCTTATAACCGAAACGTGGATACTAGATTATAATAATTATCAAATACAAGGTTACCAAATAATTAACAACGGAAAGGATTATAATATAGGAAGAGTAGGAAATAAGACCTACCAACAAGGATGCGGATTAGGTATCTATTATAAAGAGGACATAAAGGTTAAAAAAATCAAATCATATAAAATTGACAGAAAGTTCGAGACACTAGTGGTGGAGATACTTGATAATAACCAGAAACAAATATTTCAGATAGGCCTAATTTATAGGACAAATGGAAGATTCTGCACCAGGGAGTGGCTCGAACTTTTTGACATATTAAATTTAAACAAAAACACAATCATTGCAGGAGATTTTAACGCACATAACCCATTATGGAATTGTTACAAAACCTCTGCAGAAGGAGCTAGTTTAGAGATAGCTTTAGAAGAAATAGAATTTATGATCGTTAACATAGATACAATATCGAGGATAGGCAAAGGTTCCCAACCATCGAATATTGACTTAATAGCATGTCACAATGATTTCATAGACTCCATTGATTGGGAGGAAACAGGTATAGATTTGGGGTCAGATCATCAGATATTAGATTTTTATATAAACCTAAACCCTAATAGCAATATATTTTATACAATAGGAAACAAAACAAAAAGAACAAGTAGGCTTTATAAAACAAATAAAATAGACTGGATAGAATTTAGACTTCATTTGGCAAACAGAGAAGAAGAAATAAAAAGCAGTATTCAACAAGGACGCAACCTGTTAGAAAGATATAATAACTGGAAACAACCAATAACCGAATACTTTGAGGTAAGAAACACAGATCACCAACACCTTCAACAACACAGACAAAACAAGACGGCACGGAATACCAACTTACGATCATCAAACAATAGAAATAATGTACAACGTAAAACCCAACCCAGATGGTGGGATGAAGAATGCACCTCTACATGGTCCACATGGAAAAAGTACCAAAAAAATCTTTGGAAACATGGCAAAATTGAGGACTATGAAAATATGGTTGGATGGAAGACCAGATGGAAGATCTTAAAGAGGGAAAAGAAGAAAACCGCCTGGGAAAATCTGATACAAGAAATGAATAACAATACAAATCTTACAAAAATTTGGAATAAAATAAGAGGTATAAAAAAACGGTATACAGAAAATAGAGACAATCTGGAAATAAAGGTAAGAAAAGAATTAGAGGATATAGAAATAAATAAAATTATAGACAACAATGTAACTTCAACATCCATCTTAACCCACACAGCACAAATACCACAAGAAGAAGATAACTCTTACACTAGAATTTGGAACACAACAATAGACAAGATAGAGATGCTACAAACAATAGAAAAAAATAAGAACAAAAAGTCAGCACCAGGGGTAGACGGCATAGATTATAAAATTTTGGCAGAACTACCACTACACATGAAGAACCATCTACATAAAATATTTGAAGAGAGTTGGAACACAGGAGAAATCCCCCCAGAATGGAAAAAAGGCGAAATAATAATGTTACAAAAACCGGGGAAAAAAGCTTTACGCCCAATCACTCTCACGTCATGTGTAGGCAAAACATTAGAAAGGATTATAAACAATAGACTACAGTTATGGCTAGAAGAAAATCAGAAATTAGAAAACAACCAAGCAGGCTTCAGGAAAAATAGGTCAACAATGGACAACTTAATACGAATAACAAATGAAATAAAACATAATAATAGACAAAAATTCAATACAGTAGGTATCTTTGTAGATATTAAAGGAGCATATGACAACATGAATTTGGTTAAACTTCTACATATCCTAAAAATGATCAACTGCCCCTCAACAATGTATAACTGGATTAGGACCTGGCTTTCCAATAGAAAGGTAATTTTCAACCACTGCACTCAAGGAACAAAAGAAATAAACTGGAAAAAAGGAGTTCCTCAAGGAGCTATACTCAGCCCAACTTTGTTTAACGTATACATAAATGGTTTACAGAAGAAAATAGACGACGAACGCACCTTTACACTTCTGTACGCA
The DNA here is from genome assembly GCF_026283585.1 of Hylaeus volcanicus. Classification (NCBI taxonomy): domain Eukaryota; kingdom Metazoa; phylum Arthropoda; class Insecta; order Hymenoptera; family Colletidae; genus Hylaeus; species Hylaeus volcanicus. The sequence continues at coordinate 933,217 of NC_071979.1, forward strand.
GATGATATAGTCATAGTAAATAAATATAAGAAGGAAGAGACATCACTACGCCCATCGGAAATAGCTCTTAAGAGATTGGTAGATCATCTGGAAATAAGAGACCTAACAATAGCACCGGAAAAAACCAAAATTGTAAGATTCCAAACAAACCCCAAAGCAGATGAGTTTATTATCAATGTTACAATAAACAATAACAATACAACAATAAAGTCCAGCCTAGAGGCAAAATTTTTAGGAATAACACTGGATTATAATCTTCGTTTCAGGACGCACTTTGAAGATATTGTACACAAAGCAAAAAAACGGTTAGGAATTATTCAGTACCTATGCAGAGGACAGAGAGGTATAAACCAAAATTGGGGGATCAGGATTACCCGAGCTCTGATTTCTTCGGTGGTAGACTACGGAGCCTACATAATATATACCAAGGAAGGCAACCAAGAACAAAACAGGAAAATTAGAAAAATAGAATCAGCAGCTATAAGAGCGGCAATAGGATACAGAATGTCGACCCCAATAGCGGTTATGTACGCAGACACAGGATTTATAGGACATCATTTAAGAGCAAAGCAGGCAGCAGTCAGATACTGGCTCAGAGAATTTGAAAAAACGGAAAAACATAGCAAAACTTTGGACAATCAATTAAAATACTTTCTGATTCATAACAATATAGACTACTTAACACAATGGGAAAGAGGCATAGGTACTAAACCTAACCTAATAGAAACAGCCTTTTATGAAATTGTTCACCTAAAAGACAAAATTCTACCCAACAACCATTCACTAGAATATAGCATCAATTGGAAAGAAAAGATACCAAATAAAAAGAAGAACTTAAGAAAAGTTGACATAGACAAAGACACAGGAAAAATTTTGGAATCCGGGGCAGTACCTCTCAGTATGACTAATCAGTTTCTTTTGGAAAAACATAACCTTAAAAAGGAAGACACCATCATATGTTACACCGACGGGTCTAAACAAGAAAATAAAAGTGCAAACGGAGTCGGAATATACATTAACACACCACAAGGAACACACATTGAAGCAGGATTTAGCATTCAAAACGAGGCATCGATCTACACCACAGAAGCAATAGGTATATATAAAGCAATAGAAATAACTAAACATACGAATTGTAAAAATACGGTAATATTAACAGATTCTCTATCAGTACTCACAGGGCTTGAAAGCAAAATAGAAAAACTGGATGACACGGGAAAAAACAATAACAATGCATGGATCCTTAAAATATACAAAACATTAATTAACCAAAAAGAAAGGGAAAAAATAGTATTAGGTTGGGTCCCAGGACACCAGGGCATACCTGGCAACGAAAAAGCAGACTCTCTGGCGAAGAAATATACCAATAAAGCACCAGAAGAGGAAATACCGATAACAAGATTGGACTACTTGGTGCACTACAAACACATAATTTGGAGCGCCTTTAAAGATAGAGTAGAAGAAATCGGTAGAAACAAGGGAACGTACTATTTCGCGAACTTTTGGGAAAATAAAAAGAAAGGGAAATTCAAACCGTGGTTTCAGAAATTAGGAAACATATTAAATAGACATGCTATTAGGTCAATATCAAGAATTAGGTCAAATCATTACAACTTAAAAGAATCTTTAGGTAGAAAAGGTATAATTGACGATCAAACATGCGACTGTAGAATGGAAGAAGAAACAATAGAACACGTTCTTTTTAGATGTCCATTTAGAACCACCCCGCGTCTAAAAATGTACGATAAAATAGGTACCTTAATTAATAACAGCAATTATAATATAATCCACTTAATAAATAGCGAAAAGAGCTCAGTACTTAAAGCAATTATAGCCTTTTTAAAAGAAGCCAACATTGAATTGTAAGAACTACTAACTAGTCTGATATATAAAAATACAAATGTATAAAGAAAATAGGAATACAATAACGAAATCTCAAATGAAGACTGAGACCATATTGGTCAAACTAGATTTAACAAAGATCAAAAAGTTAAAGGTAATCCTATTCTCTACATATACTTAGGTCTAACAGTATTAAAAAAAAAAAAAAAAAAAACTGTGATATGGGAAATATCCCCAAAGGCGCAATACAGAATAGTTCTTAAGTAAAATAACACAGGGCAAGAAAAATAAAAATAAAGCAATTTATTTTTGCAGATTATAAAAGGGTATAATTGTAAAGTAGTAGAATAAGATACTCATAATTGTTGTCTTTTATCCACCATTCACAAAATGTACAAATAGTTAATAAGTAAATAGTTATACGTTCAAACTATTATAATAGAGTGAAATATATTAGGTTAAGGTTATTCTGTTAACAAACGAAATGTAAAATAGCTTATGTACAACGGAAATGTGTAAAAAACAACGACAATTGTTACACAATAAAGAAACATACAAATACAAATACAAGATTCAGGCGAGTCACACAATCCCTCGCGCATTGCACGCCAGCGCGAGGGGTGCGTAAATACATTTCCCCAAGTAAAAAAAAAGAAAAAATGAGTATTGATAAGGTTTAAGTAGATAATAAAATATTGTGCAGATATTAAATATTATGTAAATATTAAACACTGTGTATATTGCGTATAACTGTATGCGCAAACATTATTGTATATACAGTAACCCTTGAGCTCGAGGCATTTTTCAACATAATCAAATCCAGTCCATTTTTATAATAAATTTCTGTAAAACTGAAATCGTTATTTGTAAAAAATACGAACATTCATGACTCAATGTGTTATTATTTCATTTAATAATTAAAATTAAATAATAAAATTGCTCCGTTAATTAAACAATAAAGTTGTACGTTCAAAAAATTACATTTAGATTACATATCTTGTCCTACAGGCGTCACTCAAGTGCAAAGAGTTAAACACGAGTTCATTTATTTCACTCTGGTGAACTCAAGTGTACAAGAAAAAGTGAAAGACTCAAGTAGTTATCATTGAAAAATAGAACATCCCCATAAAAAAACTACAAAAAGTAGAAAAATATGTGAAAGCGAAATGAGCTGCCAGTACATAGAGGTGCTTTCCAGCACAATGCAATGGCGCCATTGCATATTGTGTAACACAATGCAAAATTCGGTGCTTTCCAACTATACGCAGTTAAAATGCTGTGTTCAACAGTGCTGACGTTCAGACTTTAATGACAACTCGTGCAAAGTAACCACTCCACACTTTGGCTGCAAAATGAATAAGCTAAATAGCGTATCTGCCACAAACTGAGACTGTTTAAAAATTTGCCTAGATTTCCATAGCCTGGAAGTCAAATGCTTGGCATGCCCAGGCAAGGTCGTGTCGATGAATAAGAATTATTTTAAAACACTAAATAATGAAAGTGTACTCATATTGTCAGAGTTTTGAACTGACAAATTATCTGAAAGTCTGTGAGAGAGAAAGTATGGGTATCGATGATATAAGAATGCCTTGCAGAAATCTAGGCAAATTTCTAAACAGTCTCAGTTTGTGGCAGGTACGCTATTTAGCTTCTTTATTTTATTGCCAAAGTGCGGAGCAGTCACTTCGCATGAGTTGTCATTAAGGTCTGAACGTCAGCACTGTTGAACACAGCATTTTAGCTGCATATAGTTGGAAAGCACCGAATTTTACATTGTGTTACACAGTGTTTGCACTTTATTGAAAAGGACTTTAATGTATCGGCAGCTCATTTCAATTTCACATATTTTTCTACTTTCTTGTAGTTTTTTATGGGGATCTTCTATTTTTCAATGATAACTCCTTGAGTCCTCCACTTTTTCATGTACTTGGCGTAAATTTTTTACTTTTGTGAAGTTTTTTATCGAATTATTTTTTCACGTCTATTGGTGGAAAAAACCAAGGTAGAAATACAAGATGATGGTTGTACAGTACCTGTCGATGATTTATTGTTTACTAGATGTAGAGTTATCTGGTACGGTGCGCTGGCTCGTTGAGGAATCTGACGCTGTAAATACGATATTCAGCCAACCTGTTGAGCAGAATCGGGTGCGACGGTCTTCACTTCTTTCGCATTTCGATTTCTTTCGCGCTGGCTAGAGTCGCAGGTCACTTGTGCACTCCTAAACTCGCGCTGATTTGGTGAAACGACAAACAAAGAATCGCGTTGTATCGAAAAGAAAACCTTTTACGTTGGCTTGTTGAAACCAGAATGGCGGCTCCGCGCACGTGTTCGCGAGCGTGCCGCTGGTGCGCGTTCCGAAAACAGCAGGGCCCCCAAGCTCTACTCTTGTGACCATGAAGCCCAATTTAATTCGGGCCCCTGCATCTTGGCGGCGCCAGTGTCACTCTTTTACGTACTATTAAGTTCATATTCTGTGTAAGTTTATTCTATGGTGTATGCACCCGGCAAAATTTGAACTCCACCTCACTCCATATATCCATATTTGGTCACTGAAACATACGAACGTTTTCAATTGTTTCGAAGCTAACCGCACGATCGAACGCGATCGATAATTCAACGATTGGAATGATTGGATGGAATTCAACGATTTTACTAAAGACATGGACAATAAAAAACGGTAAATAATTTTTAAAGTATATTATAAAATTTTTAATGAAAATATTTAATGAATTCTATTAATATCAATTAGCACCTGCTGCATCTGTCAAGCCACAGGAAGAAACTGGGATGGAAATTGAAGAAGAAGAAGAATGTAAGTTTTTGATCTCTATACATATACATATGATAAAATAATATATAAACATAACATTTATACACTACATGTAAATGAGAAGATCTCCAACGTTTAATGTATATACAATGTTATATAATTTGGTTAATATAGATCAACCCGTGCTCATCGTTGGATGCCAGGACAATGTGGAATTTCAGGACAGCGTGGGACTGAAGGGCTTCATTGATCCTGATAATGTGCTTCCTGGTTCATTCAGAGGTTAGTGTATTACCTTACAATAATATTATCTTCTATTGCATTCCTTTTTTTAGTTATGATAGGTATTCAGTATTATGTGTGTCATTTAACAGGTGCTTCTATTAATTCTTCGTTACAATTACAGATTGTGCTGTCCAAAGGGGTCGACTCCAAGCAGCCAGCAGGAAATGCTTTAAAGGTATTAAGTATTTTTTTTATTATATATTTTATTGCATTTTTTATTATATATTTTTATTGTACGTTTTTCCGTATTTTTATTGTATATTGTATTTTTTTATTATATATTTTTATTGTATATTTTATTGCATTTTTTTATTATATATTTTTATTGTACATTTTACCGTATTTTTATTGTATATGTCATTGTATTTTTATTATATATATTTTTTAAATACAGCGTATGTATATTTTTATTATATATTTTATTATATTTTTATTATATATATTTTTTATTGTATATTGTACTGTATATTTTTATTACATTTATGTGTAATAAATTTAATTTCATAAAGTAGGACCTTTTTTTCCTTCCTTTACTTTTTATTCAGTTTCCTTTTAAAGCAGGTATAAATACACATATATAGGACCATGCTGTTGTATATGTGGCTCACTGATTATGTTGTATGTGGTAGTAACGACACTGGCGCCGCCAAGATGCGGGGGCTCGAATTAAATCGGGCTTCAACGCGAAATACGGTAGCTTGGCAGCCCTGGAAAACAGTTGAAAACTCGTCAGCTACACGAGCGCCCGCTGTCTATCGATGAACGGATCGGCGCGGCGCTGGCAACTTCAAAGAGATTCGCAATTCGCGGGCAGATTCGCAAACAGTGAGTTCACAACGGCAGAGATGCGCAAAACCCTAGGCTTCGAATAAATCTGAAGTTTGCCGATGTGTTTGTCTCGTTTCTTTCTCTGGAAAATGTTCAAAAGAGGAAACGAGACAAACATATCGGCCAACTTTAGATTTATTCGAAGCCTAGGGTTTTGCCCTAGTACAACTAATTTGTACGTTTTTGCGCTTACCAAGGGTATTTCAATTATTGTGTTAATCGTATGTTTTTCGGCATATGCTGCTATATTAGTGAGTGAGTATACGTTTACGGTATTGAGTGGTAATGGTGGTCTTAAACCTTTTGGTAGTAGAGGTAGTGTTGACTCAGCAAGTCGGATAATTTCTGTCGGTGGTATAACTAGCGGATTGAGAATTCCTTTTTTAATATCTACTGCGAAATTTAATAGGTTGCGTACGTTACCTGCGAGGTTTCTGATTATGTTTTCGATTAGAATTGAGTTCTTGTCTATCATAGCTTGGTAATTTCGACTGTCAGTTTCTGTCTCTAATAGTTGTCTCAGGGTATTTGTTGCGTTTAGTAACGTGTGTTCGTTTTGATTTATATTACTCATAGTCTCGTTAAATAATTTAATGTTCGCGTTTACTACTTGTACTTGGTCTAGTAAGGACGTCCTTTGGGCAATTCCTTCTTGTTTCAACATTTGTAACTGTCTTTTAATCGATTCTCTGTCTTTTGCGTCCATTGCGCCGAATAATGCTCTTCCTAAATGTCCTATTCTGTCGATTAAACCGCGGCGAACGTGTATAGACGGATCAAGAATTTGATATGCCGTGTTCAAGTTAATTTTAGTTTGGTTTAATAAATTGTTTGAGATGAGGGAAAATTTATCACAGAAATCTTTCATATTGTGGTATGGATTATTTGTGTAGTGGCTCGTGGCGCCTTTTAGTGCTGACTTGATTTTAGTATATCGGAGACTTAGTGAACTTGTGTCGATGTGGAATACCAGTTTCCATGTATCCTTATACGTCTGCAGGTTTCCTATGTCTTCGAAATAGACACCTGGTTGGCTTGGGAATGCCGTGGTTTGGTAAGGTTTGGTATCCGTTGCGTCGGCTGCGAACACTAGTAACCAAAATGCTGACCTGCAAGGTCGGGGTGGTTATTAGGATATATATATAGACTTGGGGCTTTGCTTTTTTCATCATTCTGTCAATTTTGTTCAATCATGGAGTGTCGTCTGGAATGTAGTTGTCATGGAAGTAAGTTGTGTCGTTATTGTTAACTCGCTGTTAGAGTGTAGAAGTGTAATTCTTACGTGTGTTTTTCCCTTTTTATTTTTGTTTTATAGAGGTTATCATAGTTTCCAAAATGTTGTTTATTCGCTGGGCCCGAGTGGCGGCCTGAGGCTGGTGGTCCTCCATGTGAAAGGAAAGTTGGGAAGATGATGACATCTTTCAGCTGAGACGCTTATTCGGGGACGAACCCTACAGGGTTAGTATTAACGTTTTGAGCGAGATTTGTACACTAATTTTGCTTTACTAACTTTGTTTTTTTTTTGGACTATTAATGAGTTAGAATAGTTCATGTAATAATTACCTTAATTTTTGTCTCTCATTAAATTGTAAAATTTACTTATAATATGTTTCTTATTTATTTATTCCTAGTTTTCCTTGTTCCCAAGCTGTTTATATATTTTATTGTTTTATTCCGCGAAATGTTTTAGTCTGTTAGTATGCACGCGTAGTGATCGATGGCCCTTTTTAATTGTGTAGTTTTCTTTATCGTAGACTTGAATAATTGTATAGGATCCTATCCAGAACGGTGACAGTTTTTTTGTTCTTCCTCGTCTGATTGTTTCGTCGTGTAGTAGTACTTTGTCGCCTAATTTAAATTTGTTGTGTCTAGTCTGTGACGGGGCAGACTTTTTCTGCCCGTCACGAAGGCACCTTGACCCCCGCAAGGGCCTCGCTCCCCCCTCGCCAGACACCCCAGGCCGGAGGTGGTCCGCGAGAGTGGAGGGATGAGTGAACCGCGGGCACTAGAGCCCCCCTTTTTTTCGCGCCCCCTCACCCCTCCGCGATAGAGCCGCGTCTTCGCGTGAGCGCGGCCAGTCCTCGGTCGCGGTGTCCTCCACCCCAGGACCGCGGTGTGGCCACCACCAAGAGGACTTGACCACCCTCGCGAAGGAAACCAGTGCCATCGCCCCTCGACGCTGCCACGAGGGGAAACCTGCAGATGCCATGGTGGTGGCACACCGTGAGGAGCCACTACAGCTCTGGGTGGGGAGAGCCGCGAGCCGGCGGCGAGAAGAGTGCGATCGATGAGCGATCGATTTGGGAGAGAAGATTAACGGTTAACCGCGAGCGAGGACGGAACACGCGACACCTGAGCGAGCCGCCCCTGTTACGTAAAGCCAAAGTTCTTTCGATAATTCCGCGCGCGCGCGTGCGTGCCACCGCCACCATCCCCAGGAGAGGACCGCCAAGGGATCTGGAATCCAGAGACCGGGGAGATTCACGTAGGGCCCACTGGTTGGGTTTCCTTTTGTGGCGTGCGTGGGTGCGAGAGTGCGGATCGTGTGTGTGTGTCCACGAGCGTGCTCCGGAGTACCCCTTTCGTCCGCGACTGGACCACCACCGGAGGGAACTCCGTTAGACTTCCCTCCGTCCGTTTCGCGAATCTCCCCCGTGACCTTGCGCGGTTTGAGAACGCGCCGCGTTTCGAAGGAGAGGGCCCCTTCGAAACGCGAAACCGTTAATTCCCGGCGTAATCTTTTTTTGATTGTATTTAATTCTAGGGCGGACTATTTGTTTGCGTGACCCCCTATAGAATTAAGTCGCATCTGTTAAGTATTCGTTTTCTTTCCGTCGGATACTTTCTTTTTGTATCGGGAATTCCGCGTCGCGTATCCCTTTCGGCGCGTAGTCGCCACACCCTTTCCCCAACGGTGTGTGTACCGCGGAATTCCCCCCGCGTCGGTTTCGGTTAAATAAAGAAATCCGATTAAACGTACGCGGATCAAAGTTTATTTCCCCCCTTTCGACCTCCCCTGAGTTTCGCTCTCCGTAGAGCAGCCGGAAGGACGAAAGTAACGGACACGTGCACTTGGCACTGGCGCCCAATTCTTCTAAATAAATTCGTCCGTGGGAATTGTGCGACCGAGCGTGTCGAGTAGCGGCTTTCCCGGCCGCCCACGTGAGGTACGTCACAAGTCTTTCTGTCATAGTGTTGTTTTCAGCGTTGTTTATTATTTCGTAAGGTGTCTCTGGCTATTGCATTGGTAGATCTAAGTCTTTGTTTTAGTTCGTGTGCGTATCTGTCATAAGTATAGTTAGGTTCGGGTGGTAGTGTAAGTGACGTCGGTAGTTCTGCTTGTCTTCCGTGCATTAATTCGTAGGGCGTAAAACCTGTCTTTGTATGCGGAGTGGTGTTGTACGTAAACATTGCGTATGGTAACCAATCTTCCCAGTTAGTTTGATCTTCGTTAATAAAGGTTTTTAAATATTCAGCTAGTGTCCAATGACTTCTTTCTAGCGCTCCGTTAGATTCGGGATGATAAGCTGTAGTTTGTATTTTGTTGATTTTGAGAAGCTTGCAAGTATCCTTGAAAATTTGGCTCAGGAAATTAGTTCCTTGATCTGTGAGAATTGTTTTCGGTATTCCGTGTTCGCATATTATCTTAGTTACAAATTCCTTAGCTATCGTGTTAGCTTCTTGGTCAGGAAGTGGAATTGCTTTGCTAAATTTCGTTAATGTGTCTTGAAACGTTAATATGTATTTGTTTCGGTTATTCGTTTCCCGGGGCAGTCCTACTGTTCGCGGTCTGTTATTACATGACCTAGATAAATGGTTTCCTTTCGTAAAAATTGGCATTTCGTTGGTTGTAGCTTTAGACCACTATCTCTTAATCTGTCGAAAATTTGCGTCAGTCTTTCTTGGTGTTCTTGTAATGAACATCCGTGTACTACTATGTCGTCTATGTAAACAAAGCATTTTAAGCCACGCAGTCCTCCCAATATCGCTTCCATGGCTCTCTGGAAGGAGGGAGGTGTACCCTCAAGCCCGAAGGGCATTAGCTTAAATTCGAAATGACTACATGGAGTTGAGAAGGCCGTCTTTTCTCGATCCTCAGGATCCATATCTATTTGGTTAAATCCTGAGGCGAGATCGAGGGTGGAGAAGTATTTTGCTCCACCGAGCTGATCTAGAATTTCTGTTATGTTTGGTAGTGGGAATGAGTCACCCACCGTCACATCGTTTAGTTTTCGGAAATCAACAACTACTCTATACTTTTTATTTCCTGCTTCGTCTGGTTTTTTAGGAACAACTAATAGCGGAGCATTCCACTCGCTAGTACTGGGCCCTACTATTCCCTGTTTTAACATTTCGCTTCCTTGCTTGTCTACTACTTCTTTGTGTATTTGAGGTAATCGATACGGTTTTACATTTACCGGTTTCGCATTAGTCATTAGACGTATTTTATGCTTTATTTTGTCAGTACATCCTAATTTGTCTCCTTTTAGGAAGAATATGTCGTTATATTTCTCGCAGAGTTCTAATATATTGTCTTTCTCTTCATTATTTAAGTGTTCGGTAATCACACTATCTCGTAATGCTTGCATTCTATCTCTGCCGGTCATAATCCTGGTGTTGAATATCTGCTGATTGCCGCGGTGATCATCCGTTTCGTTAAGTAGGTCAGTGTTGCAAGTGTCCATATGCACTTTAGGTCCTGGTATTCGAATTATTTTTTCTGTCAGATTTACTACTGGTACGACGCAAGTACCGTTGTTTGCCTCTGTTAAACAATTTCCTATGAAAACTCCCGGTTTTAGCATTTGCTTTTCTATAATTCCTTGACCATGTTTATCTGTTACTGCGCGTATTAGCGTTTCTGAGTGCGGCTGCATATTGAATTCTTCTTCGCTTAGTAATGGCCATTTTTCTCCTAGAATTTCTATATTTCTTCCCGGTTGCTTCGAACTCGGTAACGAAATCGTTTCCTAAAATCCCGTCTGTTGGAATCGGAAAGTTATCTCTAACTACTCGGCAAGGGTGTGTAACGAACCTGTTGCTGACTTTAATATTTAGATTAATTTTGCAAACGGTCGGGATGTCGGTATTACCTATTCCCCTCAAGGATACCACTTCGCTGGTGGTGGTTACCTCGCCCATGATTTTACCAATTTTTAAAAGCGTTATTTCTGCTCCCGTATCTACTAGCATTCGACATTTCGCGTTTTTCAACTCGGTTGCTTCTATTTCTACCATTGTACGACGTTGGTTTGGCTCGTCTGCATAATTCAGTAGGTATGTGTTTATAGTTCTCTCGTTGGCGTCCGTTTGTTGTGAGTTTTGTCTGTCGTTCCTTACGTTTGATAGTCGATTCTGATTTTGGTTCTGTCTGTTGGCGGTTTCGTGTCGTCTGTTACTGGGGCCTGCGCCTCCATTGTCTCTAAATAAAGTTCGACAATCGCGTTGAACATGGCCTGGTCGTATGCAATAGTTGCATGTAATTCCAAAATAATTTGACTCGCGTTTTATTCCTAAACTCTGGCGATTCGTCGGAGGATGTGGTGCGGTAATTGCTGATCGAGGCGCGCTTAATCGGGCGTAACAATCTTTTGCTAGATACCCTTGTCGGTGGCACCTTTCACACCGTGGATTAGAGGTTCTGGGAGCCGTACCTCCCCTAGAACTTCCGGAACCGCTAGGATATCCGAAAGTTCGAGACGTACCTCGTCCCAGGACTTGTTCTTCCTCTAGTGCGAATGCAATTGATTCTTGCAGTGTTTCGAATCGGCGTACTCTAACTATTACTCTAAGTTTTTCCTTGAGACCGGCGCTGAATATGTTGAGTGCTTGGTCTTGAATGTATCTCGACAGGGCTTGATTTGTTACATTACTATTTGTTGGATTAATTGTGAGTTCTGTTAATTTTACTGTCAGTTTTTCTAGTCTGGTAGCAAATTCTCTTACGGCTTCGTAATCTCGCTGTCTACAATTACTAAATTGGGTCTGTACTGCACCTAATGATCGTTTTGTCGTATATAAGGAAAGTAATATTGTTTTGAGTGTCTCTAGGTTGTTTATCTCGCGGTATCTTAATTCCATTGCCACTTTGCCAGTTAGTTTTGTAATCAAAATAGCTCGCAATAGAAGTGGTCGATTGTCTGGTGTCGTTAACTCTGATGCTAGCATACACGAATCGATGAACGCTAACACTTCTGTGGGAGACGTTTCCCTCAATTCTTTTACTAGTGCAAGGCTGTTTAGTACGTTAGATGCCATATTTTCTGTTTGCAATAAACTAAAATCGTGTTCTTCTATAAGGAATCCTCTTTCCCTAATTACGTGTTCAAAGTTTTCACTGCCGCGTAATGAATCGAAATCAAAGTGTATGGATAGTGCGCGTATGCGTCTACGAAATGTTATCGCTGAGTCGGAAAAAGGTGAAGTCGTAGCTACGTGACGGCTATAATTTAAATAGTTGTCAAATATTGATTCAAACGATCTCGAAATGACTCTAGTATATGGTAATCGAAAACGATCTATATCGTTACCTTGTTCCGACATACAAGATTCTGGTTTACAATTTGTTATGATACATGCGAGTTAGGACTTACAGTAGTAGAGTTATCTGCATGTTGTGGATGTCGTTGTTCTGCGTTCCGGTGGTCCTCGGACTGCACTCGGCTGCTCGCTGTAAGATGCTTCGCTCTCGCTGTCAATTGGTCCTCGGACTGGTATTGACTGCTTTTCCTCGAACGCCCGTTAGCTCCTGATGTCCGACTTTGAAAGATGGTCCGGAATTGAATATCCTCGGATGACCGTTTACAAAATTCCTCCTTTAATGTCGATGATCCTCAGATCAGTCCTTTGGCGTCGTTTGGTCGTGTTGTCCTCACCAGCGACTGGTCCCGGCTTGCCGTTTTTGGCTGATGTACGTCTCCTCAGAGCACGTCCAGAGTCAGCTCCTTGATGGCACCTCAGTAGCAAAACGGTAGTTTTTTTGCGTTTGGCGTTGCCAGCAATGAACCGGTATTTTGTCAGTGTTGACTCTTGACTCGACGATCTTTAATGAAGTTGTATTTCACGAACCGTTAGATTTGACGATATCCCACCGCTGCTACCAAATTGTTGTGCCCTCAGGCGTTTTTTAAAGGGTTTTGGGATATCGTGGGTTTCGGAGCGTTTAAAGAATTGGAATTCACCGGAGTTCGATGATGAGTCGAAGGATCGTAACTCCAGCGATGTACTCTCAACAATGACTTTATTCAAAATGTGCTCAGAACTGTCTTTTACAAGGTGTTATTGTTTTTATAGTCTTTATTGGCAATCGGACATGACCATATATGGTCATGTTGCCAAGCGCGAGTGCTGCAGACATTCTTGACCGGGCATAATCGGGTCGTTATTCGATTAGCGATGGTCGATCATATGTTGCAATAATCGGGTGTCAGGGCACAACACAATGAATAATTAATGTACATCGTAAATTATTACTATACAACTTTTGTTGCTAAATTCTATATTGGATCTATTTAACAACATTTTATTATATTAAATATTTCGACTGCCATATTTAATTTTTGAGTGGAACTATGGGATCGTTTAGATATAAAAGTTCAGAAAGAATGTTCAATATATCAAACACATTTATGGCGAAATATTACAAAATAAATGAGATAATATTACTTCGGATACAATGAAAAAATTAATAGTATCCAAGTTTGGTAAAAAGAAATGATAATAGTATCTAGTTATCTCTAAAGGTTTTTATCATTACTCATGTGATATTAAAAAAGACTATTAATAAAATATATTCGCTAATACAACATAAACATATCGAAAGATAAATAATACAATTGACATTAATAGATTTGCAACTGTTATTAGATATTTAGTGTCCACATACTTCTGAGCGGGAGTGTATTGTATGCATCGCGCAGATACGCCGCACCGGGTCGCGATCATGTCAAATTTGTTATAGGTTATAGCTATTGTTTTTCGTAAACAACACACATATATAATCAGGTACATGTTATATATCAATAGATTCAGAAAAAAAAATAGGTTCGTTTTTGTTATTCTATAAACTGCGATTACTTTTAAAATAATGTTAGAAACAAATTCTTTATTACAAAGAAATTATTTTTTTTACAAAATTTTGGGTCAGATTTTATATGCAGATAGAAAACCAAGAAACTTTTTCTTAAAAAGATTTCTTCTATCTATGATAGTTTCGGAGATAGCCTATTGCAGCTGAAACTTTATATCGTATCACCCCCTAAATATGAAAACGGGACAAAATAAAAAGTAGGTATATCTTATTTTTCGGCCCTTCAAAACATATCCAAAAATCAAAACAATCGGAGGCAGACACCTACAAAACATTCCTTATCAGTCTCTCTTTCTTCTTCATCGAACTGGCTTTTTTACTCCTTCGACGCTTCGAAACTCTAGACGGATTCGAAGCTGGTCGGACTTGAATATTTGGTTATACGTACTTACAATGTACCCCATAAAAAATTTCAAAAAAGTAAAAAAATTACGCCAAGTACATGAAAAAGTGGAGGACTTAAAGAATAATCATAGAAAAATAAAAGATCCCCCTAAAAAAATTCAAGAAAGTAGAAAAATATGTGAAATCGAAATGAGCTGCCAGTACATGAAGGTGCTTTCCAGCAAAGTGCAAAGACGACACTGTATAACACAATGAAAAATTCGGTGCTTTCCAACTATGCGCAGCTAAAATGCTGTGTTCAACAGTGCAGACGTTCAGACCCTAATGACAACTCATTTAAACTGACTGCTCCGCACTTGGGCGGTGAAATGAAGAAGCTAAATAGTGTATCAACCACAAACTGAGACTGTTTAGACATTTGCCTAGATGCCCGTGGCCTGGAAGTCAAATGCTTGGCGTGGCCAGGCAAGGTCAAGGTTTTGAATAAGAATTATTTTAAAGTGTAAAATAATGAAAATGTACTCATATTGTCAGCGTTTTAAACTGACAAATTATCTAAAAGCCTGGGAGGGGAGGGGTATCAATAAATGTCCTTAGAAATATTTTAAAATACAATAAAATGAAAATGTACACATATTGTCAAAGTTTTAAATTGACAACTTATGCGAAAGTCTGCGAGAGGGAAAGTATGGGTATTGATAATCTGTGAATGCTTTGCCTGGTCACTCCAAGCATTTGACTTCCAGGTCACGGACATCTACGCAAATGTCTAAAGTCTAAACAGTCTCAGATTGTGGTTGATACACTATTTAGCTTCTTCATTTCATCGCCAAAGTGCGGAGCAGTCAGTTTACATGAGTTGTCATTAGGGTCTAAACGTCTGCACTATTGAACACAGCATTTTAGCTGCGCATAGTTGGAAAGCACCGAATTTTTCATTGTGTTATACAGTGTCGCCTTTGCACTTTGCTGGAAAGCACCTTCATGTACTGTTAGTTCATTTCGATTTCATATATTTTTCTACTTTCTTGAATTTTATTAGGGGGATCTTCTATTTTTCTATGATTACTCTTTAAGTCCTCCACTTTTTCATGTACTTGGCGTAATTTTTTTACTTTTTTAAAGTTTTTTATGGGGATCTCACTTCTTTTTACAAAGATAATTTCTATAGTAAATGACTTCAAATAATAGAAAATGGGAGATCAGTTTGAATCCTTTAAGGTTTAAAAAGTACGCGGAACGCATTGCAGGAAGTCTAATTGCAAGAAATTTATTAAAGAAAAAATGTAATCACTTTATCAATAATATTTAAATGCAACAAGACTTTCTGTCATGTGTGAAATTAATTTGAGAAATTAAAGGACTAAGTCTGACCTCTCTTTTTCTATATTATTGTAATACAATAAATTATGTGTTACAAATAGTGGATCTCTGTTCATTTTCTCATTATTTAAATTTCTTGCAACAAAACTTTCTGCTATGCATTGTGTGTACTTTTGAAAATTCTAAGGACTGAAACTGATATTGCAATACGATTAATTGTGCGTTACAAATAGTGGATTTCTTTTTTCATTTCTCGCTTTATCTTTAGCATTCGAATTTCTTGCAACAAGACTTCTGCCACGCGTTCTGCGTACTTCTGAACTTTATTCGAATACAATAAATTATGCGTTACAAATAGTTGATTTCTTTTTTTCATTTCTCGCTTCATCTTTAACATTTAAATTTCTTGCAGTGAGACATCCTGCCATGCGTTCTGTATACTTTTGGAAACTTAAAGAACTGAAGCTGGTCTCTTTCCTATATCTGGCTTGAGACACATTATGTATATTGTAGACTCTACACTTACTACAATAAAAGACAAATGTATTTTTATTTTAAGCTCTACATTAATTTGCAAGTAAAATAAGGTTTGTATGTGTTATTTATAAGTTATAAGTTGTATGTGTTTATAAATAAAATTAATGTCATATGAATAACCCACAATTTATTATATTACAATACTAGATTCAGTCCCTTAAGTTTTCAAAAGCACACAGAACGCATGGCAGAAAGTCTTGTTGTAACAAACTTAAATGTTAAAAATCAAGTATTAAATGGAAAAAGAGGTCCACTATTTCTAACGCACAATTTATTATATTACAATACCAGATTCAGTCCTTTAGGTTTTCAAAAGCACACAGAACGCAAGGCAGAAAGTCTTGTTGTAACGAACTTAACTTTAACTCGCGCGCGTAGGGGATGATGGCGCTACTGTCACTCCTTTCGCGCCATTGAGTTCATAATCTGTGTACGTTTATTCTATGGCGAACGCGCTCGGCAAAATTTCAACTCCATATGGTCATAACGTGATAGCGAGTGCATGTAAGTGCATGGTGCAAGTAAGTGCTGTGTGCTGCTGTGTGCTGTCGGTTCTGCGATAGTGTTTTTAGTTCACACCGATTATGGATAATAATAAGAGGTAAATAGTTATTATTTTTATAAAAATACTAAAGAATTACTCAAAATATATAAAAGCCGTACTTTTCCTTTGTTATAATACGAACGGGAGGGACAGGGTGGGGCAGGGCGGGGCTGGATGGGTTTTCCCCATGCTTTCCATTGTCCTGCTTTGTCCTTTCCTTTCAATTCATTTCAATTGCATTTTAAAAGCATTTGAGGTGTCCGAATACTTTTTCGGCTCACTGTACATTATTTATTGAAATGATACCTAGAAAAAATTTCGAAATTTTTAGTTATTAATTTTTTCTTTATGTAAATATATATTTATAGGTCCCACAAAAAATGTGCTGTACTGGGGTGCACAAACACCAGGCAGCCGATGTTCAGCTTCCCCTGTCTGCCAAAAGGACAGTGATAGATGTTTAAAATGGCTTGAAGCTTGTGGAACGGAAGATCTATTCCAACTCCCTCCCAACCGGTTGAGAAATCGAGTGGTTTGTGGGGACCACTCCGAAATTCATTATCGCGTTGGATCAAAGCTTACAAGTCATGCAGTACCAAGCTGCAACTTACCAGGTAATAATTGACTATACACTTTTTAAACTATATTTAACAAATTCTTAATGAAAATATTTATTAAATTTTATTAGCACCTACCACATCTATCGAGCAATAGGAGGAACTTGTAATGGAAATTGAAGAAGAAGAAGAACGTAAATTTTTGAACTTAATACACTTAATACGCCACATATAAATGAGAAGATCTCCAACATTAAGTGTATATATAATGTTATATAATTTTGTTAATATAGATCAACCAGTGCTCACCGTTGGATACCAGGACAACGTGGGACCCAAGAACAACGTGGGACCCAAGGACAACGTGGGACCCAAGGTCAACGTGGGACCTAAGGACAACGTGGGACCAATGGACAACGTGGGACCAATGGACAACGTGGGACCTGGGACCAGCAGAGACTCCGACGCACTTGGCTATAATGTGCTTCCTGGATCATCCAGAAGTGAGTGTATTACCTTACAATAATATTATCTTCTATTGCATTCCTTTTTTTAGTTATGATAGGTATTTAGTATTATGCGTGTCATTTAAAAAGTGCTTCTATTAATTCTTTGTTACAATTACAGGTTGCACTGTCAAAAGGAATCAAGTTCAACCAGCTATCAGGAAAGGCCTTAAAGGTATTAAATATTTTAAAAAATACTAGATGTAATAGTTAAATATTATATCTACCGGAAAGCTCTGTCCGTTTCCATCACAACAAATCTCGACACGTAAGCACATGTTTATTTGGTGCATGTGTGCCTCTCTATTTTTATTATATTATTTCATACATACTGACATAGCAAAATAAGTAAAATAAAGTTGATTCACGTTAGTCTTGTGTGAAGTGTATGTGCTTACGTGACTGGAGTTGTGATAGAAACTGACAGAACTCTCCGGTAGACTTACAAGGAATATATTTGCATATATTTGCAACGAAAGGTGCCGTATGGGCTATGATAGTTTCGGAGGTAGACTTTCTTAATAATACGTTCCATCCGGGGAAAAACCGAAAAAGGAGGATATCCTTTTACTCGCCTATATATTATCACAGCCGACTCTAGTACTAGCCGTGCTGAGAAACGTGGCAACACCGCAAAAAACCAGATCGGGAGTCCTATTTTCCAATATGTGGCCAATTGTAGCGAGAGACCGGGAGGCTGGTCGAAGCTGATAGCCTATCAGTGATAGGGTAGCCGGACTCTCGCACTGTAGCCATTTTTATCTCAACATGGCTAGTACTAGAGTAGGTTGCGATATTATATGAGAGTGCCATATGAAACAAATTAGGCGCGATATTTGCGATTATATTTGAAGCAGATTATACTAATTCAACGCCTTCCTTTAATCTCAATGTGATACATAAATGCATTACTTATATATATTTTCTTTCCACAGGTGACATCCTGAAAATGATTAGGTCGAGCAACTTGACCAAACCCAGAAGCTCAAGATCTACAAGACTGTGGCTAGGATTTTGAAATCTGCGAGGCAATTGTGGCGTCGGAGATCTTCAGTAAGACAACGCATCGGGAAGATTGAGCATCTCATGCAGACCGGTGTTCATCAGGTTTTAGAAAGCCTGCCAACACCCCTGCACGAGATGCTCTTGGCCCAAATGCGCAACGCGGATTAACAAAAATCGGCGCGATGCTTCACCGAAGAAGAGAAGCTATTAGCTTTATCTATTTATAAGCAAAGTTCCAAAGCGTATCGATATTTGGCAAAATTATTTCTTTTGCCAAGCATCGAAACTCTTCGGAAACTAATATCGCAAATTCCATTAAAAGTTGGAATTTGCAATAATGTTTTTGAGGAACTCAAACAGCAGTGCGAGTTTTTTACTGACCCAAAAAGCAGATACGCATGTCTGCTTTTTGATGAAATTAATTTAGCACCGTCGTTGCAGTATAATCCTACAATAGATGTTATTAATGGATTTGTAGATTCCGGGTTTTCGCGTAACTTAGATATCGCGGATCATGCCACAGTGTCGGTGCTGAAAGGCATACATGGTGTGCGACCTTGGAAACAACCTGTTGCGTATTCATTTTGTAAAGGTTCCAGCTCAGCTGAGAACCTTGTCCGTATGTTTAAAAAAATCAGGCCGGTATAGTAGTTGTAACAACAGTTTGTGACCAAGGAAGCACAAATTGCAAAGCTATCCAAAGCTTATTAGATTCATCGCGAAGAAATGCCTTACAGAGATCAAATACACTGCGGCATGATGTAATTGCAATCGACAGTAACATAATCGTACCGCTGTTTGATCCACCCCACTTATTAAAATGTGTCCGGAACAATTTGTTGACGAAAAACTTGAGCTTTAATTTACATGATATTTCACGGGTGGCTAAATGGTCACACGTGGAAGATTTATATTTTATTGATAGCAGTAATGTTTCTTCGGAGAACCGACTCCTGGAGAAACTTACTGCAAAACATGTTATTTCTTCAAAAATTCCGAAAATGAAAGTTAAATATTGCGCCCAAGTTTTTAGTCGATCAGTTGGATCCATTATGACATTTTCGAGTCGTAACAAGGCCAAAAGTATGTATGGTACGCGGGAAATGTCGGATCAAGGGATTGACATTGCTGAACTTATTCATTTTGTGAATAATACGTTCGACAGTGTCAATAGTAGAGTCGCGAATCGGACACACAGAAAAGATACGACCCTAACTAAGGTTTGGGATAAAGCAATTTCAGTTTTTCGCAGCATGAAGTTAAGAAGATTAAAGAAAGAGATTAAAAGAAAGCCTGCGGATAAGGAGCGTCCGAAGGTTCTGCAGAATTGGGTGACGACCCTTCGAAATTTAAAATTTTTTAAATCACACCTGCAGAATCTTGGATTTCATTCATTTATTCTGCGTAATTTTAATCAAGATGCCCTTGAGAACTTTTTCGGTCAAATTAGACAGCATGGTGTTCGAAATACGAATCCAACATGCAGAACTTTCCATTGCTATTACCGCACACTACTCCTAAATTCATATTCGCAATTTGTACGTGGGGATACCAATGATGACGTGCATCGATGGATGAAACTATTTCCATTACATTAAATTTTAATGTTTCGAGTGCACCTGAATTACCTATTCAGGCTGCCATTCTATACGTATCGCGAATTGTTCGTAAGAAAATTGTTTGTAGAATTTGTTTACATTTATATTATAACACTAACGATGTCGGAGAATATACGTCGATGCATATCTTTAATTTCTAAGGTCGTATCTGTTTGCTATGGTAATGTTTCGAACATGGCACATATTCCCGGGCTTGTTACGATTCTTAAATACCAAATTTCGGAGCATATAAAATTTGATTTCATATGCTCCGAACATGGCAATAATTTTACAACATATATCATACATAATTGTATCATATATGTTGTCGAAAAATATATACGTAGAGTAAATCGCGTTATAAATGGATTCGAAGAGAGAATGGACTCGGATCCACTTCAAACGCGAACTATTAATGTGAGTGTGCAAAATTATGCACGCAGGACTGGATGCATGTTTTAATGGGATTATGTTTCAATTTTTAATATTTTACATTTGCTTTCTTTTAATTATATTTTATTTCCCTAATAATGAATCCAGTCCTGTATGAAGCTTATACTTAATGTTTACACCTTATTATGTGAATATACAGGGTGTCCCAGAACTCCTGTAAGAACCGGAAATGGAGGGTAGCTGACACGATTCTGAACAACAATTTCTTTTGCAAAAATGGCTGTTAATGGCTGATAACTCAGAGCATATCTGTGTATATAATTTACGATATATCGTCCACAACATATACTTCTACAGGATTCTAACACAAAAAACGTAAATATTATTGTTCGCAAGCGGGACAAAATGATAGCACGTGTAGTAAATCTACGCTTTCCAGTTACACTGAAGTTCGCAAATTGCGAACATTAACCCCGAAACATAGTTAATAAAGTCTGTGATGTTATTTCGTATTGTATATTTGTTCAAAAAAGGTGAAATATTATGCAAAAATGGGTCGCGGAAAGAGATTGAACGCATGTGAAATTGACATTATAATAAAATTGAAAGAAGAACAATATTCAGTGACAAAAATAGCAAGAATTATGAATAGAAGTCGAAAAGTAATAATAAACTTCTTGAAAAATCCGGAAAATTATGGTAAAAAGAAGAGTTCTGAACGTCCGCGAAGTCTAAATGCCCGGGAACGACGTGCAATACTAAGAGCAGCATCAAATTCTAAGATGACTACAAGGCAAATAGCTCAAAGTGTTGGTGGAGACACTAATATACAGAATGTGAGACGTGTTTTACAAAACTGCAAATACATAACACGAAGAAAATTGAAGAAAAAACCTTGGTTAACTGTGCAACGTAAGATGAATCGATTACACTTTGCGGAAAAGAATATTCATATGCGAAAGAAATGGCGAAGAATAATATTTACGAATGAAAAGAGTTTTAACTTAGATGGACCTGATCATCTGAGTTACTATTTTCACGATATGCGAAAAGTGAAACAGTTTTTGAGTCGTCGACAAATGGGAGGTGGTGGTGTGATGATTTGGTGCGGTATCGGGTACTATGGTAAAATGGAAATCAAATTTATAACAGGAAAAATGAATAGCAAAATGTACTTAGAAATGATTAAGGAACAAATAAACACGTACGCTACCAGAATTGCTGGAGAGAAGTTTATTTTTCAGCAGGATAATGCCGCAGTACACACTGGAAAAGTAGTACAAGAATACTTTTCTCGAGAAAAAATTCGCGTTTTGGATTGGCCAGCAAGGTCACCCGACCTTAACATTATTGAAAATTGTTGGGGAAATCTTGCCCGAGCTATATATGGAAATGGCAGACAATTTGGAAATATTGCCGAATTAAAAAAGTGTATTCAAGATGAGTGGGAGCAATTAAAGCAAAAAACTATTAAAAAACTCTATAAATCTTTGCCAAAGAGAATGATCGCTGTTATTAAATGTAAAGGAGGAGGCATAAGATATTAAGCATTAAATATCATTCGTTGATTTATTGTTATACACAATCTTAAGTTAAACGTGCTATCATTTCGTCCCACTATATTTCCTTAAAAGTTCTTTTCTTTTTAATAAAATTGTATAGAATGGCGAAATTCGATCCAATTTTATTTGTGTATGTTTATAGAGGTATTTTGCAAGAATGTATAAAAACAAAACCTTGGTTGTAATGTTAAATAAATAAAAATTATGTTAATTTTAAAGTGTGCTATCTTTTTGTCCCGGAGTGTATATGTATCTCATTTTCGCTCGCTAAGAGCGAGTTATATTTCTCGCTTCGTTCAGAAACAGCAGAAAGCGCCACCTCGTTTTCATCGGCCAGCCATGTCCCTATGGCTATTACCATTTATATGCAGAAAAATCTGCTGTAATACCGACCAGCCAAATCGGAGAGGTTACGTGCCGTGTCTACCCCCTTAATACCAGTGCGAGGTTGTAGCACATGAAACGTCCGATTTAAATGAAAACTTTAAACAAATATAACTTTTCCTTTATATTAAACGTTACTGATCAAAATAGGAGGTATTGAAATCTGTACATTTAATGAAGAAATTACACGTTTCCTACCTTCAAATACGTAATCGTTAAAAAATTTCAATGACAATTTATCATAATAAATTTGAATCTAACTTTAACATGAGAATCGTTAAAATGTACAACATACATGTATAAGAAAATGGGTGAAAATATGTAAATGTTTGAAAATTAAAATGAAGGAGACTCTAAACTTTGCATTAATGCGTAAAAGATCTGAAGGATAGAAATATTTATCGAGAAAGTGGATAAAAAAATTTGCCAATACAAAATGAAGGATTTCATGTGTTACAACGTAAAAATACCGGTAATAAAAATGCCTGAAATTACCCTTAAATGCCCTAAGTTTCAAATTTGATATCGAACTTTTAAATCGATTTGTACACTTGTGTTACGTTTCGTACCGAATTTCAAAATTTTATCTCTTGTCATTTTGTCCACATCGACCGGATGTATTTCGATAATGCATTTGTATTCTGGGAACTCCCTAATCGAGTATACCGAAGCTCTTTGATGTTATAAGTTACTTAATTTCTTGGCGACACGACTCAGATTATTAGTATAACAAATTCCTTCTTTGAAATCAACGTGGTCCCACGATCAAACTTCGGATGTATATAGATCAGTTTTACTTCCGAGAACATTCAGATTGTAACTTGAAGTCTTTTCGCGTGTGGTCTGATAATGTCGACTATCGAGCATTCTGGAATATTCCTAATTTCAGACACACGTAGGACCATCGAAACTACTATTGACTTTATTTTCTGATTTTATGTATTTCAAAATTCTAATATTTCTTTATGTCAGTCAGTCCTAAACGATATGCTAAATTTAATACGCGACCTTTTGATTATTTTATTGCCATATTTTAGAGTTAATATCCAAATATGTTTATAATAGTTATTAATCTATCGTAAAATATCATTATTATAAATGTAACTGAAGAGTTAAGGAATGTACTTGGCTCAGAGAGAGAAAGATAGATTAAGACAAGGAGAGAAACACACATACGCCTACTGCACAAAGGGTTAACGAATCACGGTTCGTTACGCATCAACCTCGCAGTCAACGTAAACAATTTCGGACTAGGCCCACTATGGTCTCCTTCGAGATTAAAAAGTTGCGACACTCTTCGACGTATAATCGCGAGATGCGTGTCGGGAAGTCCGCGAAGTGGTTGAGCCTAGCCTTGTTTAAAATTTGTTTTTAGTAACAATTTAATAAAGAGACTCTATCTTCGCGAAAGACATTAATACATGTATTTATTATTATTATTATTATTATTATTATTATTATTATTATTATTAATTAATTAATTAATTAATTAATTCTATTACTTGGTAGCTATAGTTCTTTCATTTTATTTTCATATATTAATTACCTTAGCTCATTAAATTCAAAGTTCTAGATTAATGGCGCAGGAGGTATTATTGTGTGTGTGTTTCTCTTTTCAGCAGAAAATCGACAGCAAAATCAGAGATCATCTAATCAGTTAAATCATTGGATAAATTTGTAAGTAAGCCAATTCCTTTACCCTTCCAGTTATTTAATGCATACATTGGCAAATAATTTCCAGTAGTCAATAAAATTGACTCTGAGAGTTCTCTTACTAGAAATTTTAAACAAAATTCAAGCGACATTCATATATTGTTCTGATGAGTTGTATGGATGTGTGTGTATGGTCAGAAGTGTTACTGAAAACTGTTCTAAATTGAATATCCTTTTATTGTCAATAATTTGTGCTTAAGAATATATATTCAATTACTATCTATTATAATAATAATATACTCACATTTTGACATCTTAGTAACAGAATTTTTCTATCATTTGTTTTCCCTTTCTTCAATACAATTCCGTTCTTAGCCTCCTCATAGTATTTAAGGGGGGAACCTAGTTTAGAATCTCAAAATTATCGATTTTTCTTTTTTTTGCATCAATCAGTAATAGTATTCATA
Organism: Hylaeus volcanicus; assembly: GCF_026283585.1. NCBI lineage: Eukaryota > Metazoa > Arthropoda > Insecta > Hymenoptera > Colletidae > Hylaeus > Hylaeus volcanicus. Next base: position 957,908 of record NC_071979.1, read on the forward strand.
TAGAATATATTCCTGAAGTTATACAGCAAAATTCAAAGTGTTTCGGTAAATACAGTTCGAGAAAGAGGTACTCATCGCGCAGGTATACGGGCGCGCGGTCAGTAGCAGTTTCCTTAGCGGCCTCGACACCCCTACTTTCTCCAAAACCTTTATGTCCCTAACCAGATTTGTCAGCGTTTGTGTGTACGTAGGCCAGGTCATGACCAGAAAAGCTTGGTGGAAAAGGAAAATTAACAGACATTTTAATTAGTTAACAAGTTAACCACGTATTATGGACTAGCGATAAGACGAAATGTAGATTCCGTCACCGATATGATGAAAGCCATAACAACATTGCAACATTACACCATTTGTGTTCCACAAATGAAAATCCGATTCATGACAATTGTCCGATCGGAGCCGACAGCTGGTGCGAGTGGCGGAAGGCTCAGGCGGCAGGTCAAGAAAAATTGTTCAACCATCCACCCCCACTTCACCCAGATGTCGCTAAACACATACACTGGATCAAAAAAGTTTCCATACACTCGGTTAACATTTCTAAATTAGAATATATCATCGTAATAGAATATATCCAGAAACACATTTCTTGATTAATTATTACTTACAACGATAGCAGAGAGTTACCAAAATGAAACAATTGCCGTGTTACCTACTATTGGTAAAATTTGGAAGGGAAGATACTAAAGCCATCTATCTGACCGACAAAAAAGTCTCCATACACTGTCTTTCCTTAGCCTTATTTATCTGTTTCCACGGAAACGCGATAGGTTTCCCATTTCACAGATCATATAAGATTAGTACGAAGTAGTCTGACTAACAAATTTGACAAAGTAATTATCAATTATGAAAGTACCAGTTGCAATTCGAGAACTTATTATTCGATTAAGAAATGAAGGTCAGTCGCTTAGAAAGATAGCGAAAACCGTTGGAAAATCACATGCAACTGTTCAGTACATTGTAGATAGATACAAAGAATTGAAAACTTTCGAAGATAGACCCAAATTAGGTCAATCAAAAAAATTGCAATCCATTCATCGGAGAGCGATTTTAAAGGCAGTTCGCGAAAATCCAAAAATTAGTGCACCAACTTTGAGCAATGAGATTGAGGACGACTATAGTATAACTGTTGCATCTGAAACTATCAGAAATGTATTAAGAAGAGAAGGATATCATGGTAGGGTTCTTCAAAGAAAACCCTACATTAGAAAAAAAAATAAATCTTTACGCTTGGAATTCGCGAGAGCTCATGTTAATAAGCCGAATTCTTTTTGGGAGACAGTATTATTTAGTGACGAATCCAAATTTAATATTCATGAGTCTGATGGGAGAATAATGGTATGGCGGAAAAAGAACGAACATTTAAAGCCTGCAAACATGTGTCCCACAGTTAAGTATGGAGGAAGCGGTGTTTTAGTTTAGGGATACATGAGTGCATCAGTAGTAGGAAGATTAAAATTTATCGAGACTATAATGGATCAACATATCTATTTGGACATATTACAGGAAAACCTTAAATCCAGTGCAGAAAAATTAAATCTTGGAAACTTTATTTTTCAACAAGACAGAGACCCGAAGCATACTGCTAAACGTGTTAAAGAGTGCTTGCTCTACAATGCACCAAAACAGTTAAATACGCCACCTCAGCCACCGGATATGAATCCGATTGAACATTTGTGGAATGAACTAGGAAGAAGAATAAGAAAATCCAGCATAAGAAACAAGGAACAACTAAAAAACGCAATTACAACACAGTGGAACTCGATTGGTCCAGAAATAACAAAAAAACTAGTTGGAGGAACGAAAAATAGATTATTGGAGATTATAGCGGCAAAGGGGGGCCATACTAGTTATTAAAAATTACATATATTATATTAGTTGTAATTAATTATTAAGGTATTCAGTTAATATTATTATGTATGGAAACTGTTTTGGGTTACCTAACTTTGCATAATTGCATTATTTATGTTTAACACTATAAAATAAAGTTAACATTTTGTTAACCGAAATTATTTTACGGTCCTTATAAGTCATACTCTGTTAAAAGAAAATGTTTAAAAACAGACTTTAGTATACTAATAAATGAATTAAGAAATTCCAATCAAGTGTATGGAAACTTTTTTGACCCAGTGTACAACCAATTTACGAAGAACTTTCGAAGGAAGACCTGCTAATTCGATGTTTAGGTGGCCATACCCAGAACGAAAGCTTCAATTCTACAGTCTGACGCCTAGCACCGTAACATTTAAATTCAGGCATAAAAATGATCGAAATTTTTAATGAAGGGTACTTGTCCATCCTACGAATAATGAACGCACTATAAATAAACGTTGGACAACAGAGCAAATTTTTTGGCGATTCGCACGACGCGCAACGAGTCTCAAGGCAGGAGCGCCGCAGATCAAGCAGCACGAAGGAGACTCGAACAGCTTGCAGACTGCTTCAAATGCAACAAAACGAGTTTCATGAGGAAGCGGAAGGCTTGGTGTATGGACCTGGTATAGCACATTAACCTCTGATTACTGTAAGTTTTCAATAACTATTACTTTTCTGTATCGAAAATTTCAAACACGTTTTTCTCGAAACCATGTTTCGGGGGTTTGTCTACACGATAGAGAAAAATCTAGTTAATCGATCGGCTTTTCCCAAAGATTTTTAGTTAGATAATGAATAATTGTCCTCTATGAACTAAGAACTTTGAACAAAAATCAAAATAAATAACTTTTTTTTCTACAAATAAGTCGAAATTTTGTCGTGAATATCAAATTTTTTCTTAAAAGTCCTATAATTTGTACAATTTTATACTTTTGCATTCTTTTTTTAGCTCATATAGGACAAAATTACATAACATTAAAGAATAAATCAATTTATTTTGTTTCAGATAAGAATTGTATATGCTACATTGTACACGATCTGTTACTCTTCGTGGTGAAGTGCTTTGTGACGGGGCAGAACTTTTCTGCCCGTCACGAAAGCACCTCTGACTCCGGAGGGTCCTCGCTCCCTCCTCGCCGAACACGCCGCGGAGGTGGTCCGCGACCGTATGGAGGGATGTGTGGCCCGCGGCCGAATAGGGACCCCCTTTTTGCACCCCCTCGCGCTCGCGATCAGCGCCGCGTCCCCTCGCGAGCGCGGCAAGTCGCCGGTCGTGACGTCCTCCACCCAGGGACACCGGTGTGACCACCACCCAGAGGACTTGTCACCCTCGACAGACGGTCAACCTCTGCCCTCGCCCCGCAGCTGCCACGGGAGAACGACACCAACGTCTGGAGATGCCATGGTAGTGGCACACCGTAAGGAGCCCCTTAAGGGGCCTTTTCGCCTTTGTTTTTCTCTTTTCTCCTGTGTTTTGTCGCGCGTGTGGTGCGAGTTTTCCATCCCGTCAATCCAGAGGACGCAAGGATTTTGGAACCCCGAGGTCCACTCCAACCAGGAACCCTAGGAGTTCCCTCCGTTCGTTTCGCGTATCTCCCGCGTGGCCTTGCGCGGTTTAAGAACGCGCCGCGTTTTGAAGGAAAGGGCCCCTTCGAAACGTGAGACCGTTAATTCACGGCGTTTCTTTTTTTTTATTGTATTTTCTTCTAGGGCGGACTCCCTGTTTGCGAGGCCCCGTAGGATTAAGTAACACCAAATTTTCGGAATTGTATTGGGAATTCCGCGTCACGTTTCCCTTCGGCGCGTAGTCGCCACACCCTTTTCCGATCCAGTGTGAGTGTACCGCGGAATTCCCCCCCTTTTTTTGATTTTCGGCTAAATAAAGCCTCAATTACTTTCGTGGATCAGAGTTTCCCTTATTTTCTTTGTCTTCCTGACCTCCTCTGAGCCCGCTCTCCGTTTGAGCAGTCGGAAGGGCGAAGATAACGGACGCGTGCTTTTGCACTGGCGCCCAGATTCCTTTAGGAATAAATAAATCTCGTCCGTGGGATTTGTGCCACCTAGCGTGTCGAATAGCGGCTTTTCCGGTAGCCCACACCAGGTTCCGTCACAAAATTGGCGCCCAACGTCGGGCCCGCCTTTTTAGAACTCTGATCGAGGAACACGATCGTTACATTTCGAACGACGAATTCTCGTTAGTTTAGGCTTCGTCGCTTCAAGGACAGGGATTTCAGACCTAACCATGTCGCATACATCCGACCAAGAATCGGAAAGAGCGCGTCGTAGCGAGGCGCGCGAATTAAAGAAGGTCGTGAGTAGGGAGGCGCGAAGTTTCTTCCAGCGACACAAGTCCCGCGACCTGATGGTAATTTTAGACGTCCTGGGGATTACTACGGACTGCGCCTGGGATGAAGTGCTCGACCGATTTGTCCGGCATTATCTTAGGCAGAAACTCGGGCCCCACGCGGCGGCATGGGACCCGAAAAAGAACGAAGTGTCCGAACCTCACGCGTCCATACCAACTCTATTACGAGAGACTCCCCAATATACGAGCCTCATTGAAGAATATAAAGCTCTATTGGGTAGAAGGCTCCCGAGGGATCGGCCCCCCGTTCCGCCTGTGGAAACCGTCGCGGGAGTAACAGTAGTGGTGACCCCGACCACGACCGTGTCCACGTTTACGTACACGGTCGCGGAATCACCACACGACAGGGTGGAGATACCACGAGTCTCGTTTAGGACCCCTCAACCTGACTCCTCGCGACTACTGGCGGAAGCGGCAGCGTGGCTACCCACCGGTCAATCGGCAGGCCGGTGGCGGGATCCCATGAGTTTCCCGAACACCCCAATAATAACCGACCGTCAATGGGGTGCGATTCCGCGAACGCAGGTGACCGCCGTCGAATCGCGCCGCGAAACCCCAACGCCGGAAAATTTCGAGGCAAGAGCGAGCAGAGACGCGCCCTTCGGGAATCTTGTTCCTCTCGCGGCGGATCGGTTACCCGCCCCCCTCCGCCGTTGCTAGGACCTCCGCCGAGGAGGCTCGAAAATAATTCGTTATCGGGCGATCGAACGCGACCAGCGGGGATAGGGATAGCGCAGAGTGGAGTTCCGCGGCCGCGAAGCGACGAACCGCTTCCCCCACTCTCGCGAGAACTGACGTCTCCCGTCTACGGTGCTCACAGCTGTACGACGGAAGATGACGTCAGCGAGAGCGCTTCGCTTGAGAGCGTAAGTCGTGCCGCTACGCAACAACCAACGCGAGATCGCGTAAGCGCGTACGAACTTTACGCTCGACCTCCCCTGCCGCGCCCACCTTATCGTGGCGAGGAACTTACCCCTCGCCCCGAGGTCTTCTACCACCCATCATTTGATGAGGGAAGAAGTAGGCGGCAGAAGGAGGAAAGGTCGTCGCAACAGCCCCGGTTGTCCCCAGCACCGGGCCGCGACGGCCACCCGCAATTCGAAAGGGCCCAAGAGCCCCGGGTACAATTTCTTTTGGAGTCTCGTCCCCTTCAGGGCGAGCTCCCCTCCCCACACTTCTCCCGAGGGGAGGCAAATATTCCCCAATGGGTGGCTGAACGGTACGGGAGCACTTGTCCCCTGTTCCGAAGCCAACCCCCCGCGGAAGGGGCGGTCGAGTGGAACCGTGACCAAGGTCACGAGTTCCTCGGTCATCCTCCAACCACCATGCTGGGCGAACGGCACGGTGGCGCTTGGCCCCCGTCCCGAACTCAGCCTCCCGCAGAAAGGACGGCCGCATGGAACCCCCCACTGGAAAGGTTGGGCGAACGGTACGGTGAGATTTATCACCAATCCCGAACCCAACCCTCCGCGGAAAGGGCGGCCGAATGGAACCGTGGTCAAGGTCGCGAGTTCCTCGGCCTCCCTCCAGTAGAAAGGTCGGCCGAGAGGAACCGTGGCGAAGGTCACGAACTTCCCAGCCACTTTCCAGTGATCAAGTGGGTAGATCAGCATGGTGACCTTTCTCACCAGTCTCAACCCCGACCTACCACCCAAGCAACCGCGAAACGGCCCGGTGACCTTAGTCACCTTGGCTATGGCAGTGCTCCCACCGCCCAGAGGGCGGAGGGATACTGGGACCCGAACTCCGCTCCCCCCCGCAATCTTACCGGCGGAAGATTGGCGTTGTCGAGGGTAGAATTGGCTAGGAGTAAATTTCCAGACGTGCGACGTTGCACGTCGCACGTAACACTTGCAATTGGCTTGTTTTTAATAGTTGGCTGTATGTATGTTACCATTGCATAATGTTCTTGTGAACAAAAGTTGAAAAAATAAACGTCAGCTGTCAAAATTGTTCAAATCATAAATAAATTGATATTAAAATTAGACTCACCCATTGACTTGCAAGTTGACCTGTTTTCGAAAAAAATTAAAATAAAACGTAAATAAACGTGTTTGATTCCAACATTCAGAATTTGAATTCACGTTTTATTTTATATAATTATAATTATAAATAACGATCGAAATGTAACGGTGTAAATAAACGTGTTTGATTCCAACATTCAGAATTTGAATTTATAATTTTGTCGACTGATAGGTGTCGACTTCATTTATTGATAGGTGTAGAGTAATATCTGCCTGGTCAGCCAAAACAATATTAACGAACCGTACGGCCGGTCTACCTGATGCGGTTCAAGGCGGCTGTCTGTAATATTTTATTACGACGCTAATCCAAAGAACAGTAGAATGAAACTTAGCTATATTGTAGAGAAAACTTCAAGGAGTGGAATGATAATTTTCATTTGGATATAATTTATTTGGATATAACGCATTTGTTTCAGTGCATTTCAAAGTCAGGTTTTTAAAAATCACGAACTTGGGAACAAATTGGTGGAAAGATTAATTTCATTGTTTCAGTTCTCTATATGCCTGCAGTTTGTGATTTTTGGATTTTTAGCAACATTAAAATCATTTACTTTCTGCCGAAACTTGGAATATCTTCCCTATTGATAGAAAAGAACGGTGCGTCACGTGTAGGGTTCTCGAAAGCAGTTAGTCGGCCGCTGCATGGCTATCGCAAAATTTATGACAAGGTCGCGGAGTTACCATGCCTTGGGGAAGTGGTTGTAAAAACGAGATAACCAAACATCGAAAAGTAGGCGTCTGGGCGACACCTTCGGCCGTCCGCACCGTCGAGTCAGAGAGTCATAAACAAATAAATCTTGACTTTGGTACGCTGACTCGACGGTCATTCGACACGGCCAGGAGGAAGCCCTTGTCCCTTTCCACTCGGAATTTTCCATAGGGTTTTTCCCATGGTCGCCACGGAAAGGACAGCCAAGCATTATTTAGCACACAGTCTGTTTTTGGCTCTACCGGAGTCGACATCGAATCACGCTCCGACTACTGTTTGTTAATAAATTGTTTTTGTTACCAAAACACATAGTGGTTCATTAATCTCACCCGCGCAATCCCTTCAGACTGTTCGGCGAAACATGTGTTTAGACAACGCGACGTTGCATTTCGTTAAGAAAGAAACGTTCCTAAGGGATGGGGGTCAGGTAATGAACAGGGGTGGGAGTGTTTTCTGGAAAGAAAACTGTTTTTCAACAGAATTCAGTTTCGAAGTGACCGCCGCAGCGTCAACTCGCAGAAAATGATTCGATCAAATCCGGAGTGGTTCGAAATGTTTTGCATTTACGTGGAGTGTGGCCACAATGCGAACGAGGCAGCGCGGTGTTTTCGACGCCGATATCCTCGATCGCGGCCGCCGACTGCCAATACCGTTCGGCTATTGGCATCGCGGCTCTATTCGGATGGGGTCCTCCAACAGAAGTATTCCGATTCGGGACGCCCTCGCCTACGTTCCGCTCATACGGAGGAAGACGTCCTGGATCGGATTACTGAGGATCCCACCCAAAGTGTGCGCGACGTAAGCCGCAACTCGGGGTAAGTTTAACTTTTTACCGTTTTCGTGTTTGTTGTCGGAATTGTGTATTGTTACGTGCCGAAAATTTAATTTTTTATTTAACTTGATTTCGTCAGCCGGAATGTGTTCGAGATGGTTAGGTAGGAATATATCGAAATTCAAAAACTGTCTGACGCAGATAAAGATCTTATTACGTCTTACCGTCTGAATTGTACACCAAACTTCCGGCGCGAACTTCCAAAAATCACGTTTTAAGCTAAGCATTTTCTAGAAAACGCCTCACACCACTATACAGTCTGCCGCGAAACCTAGCGGAGCGTTTCAACCGTCCATCTCTCTCTCTCCCGTTGGCAGGCCGTGCGGGACCCACGCAGAAAAACTTATAAGTTAGATTGTACCTACAAGCGTCGCGATTTGAGGATTTGGGCGGAGCGCAAGAAAACCTTAATCAGCTAAGGAACCTGACCAATTAAAATTCATTTTCGTTAGTACTGCACTCCGATTCGCAGCAGCGCAGAACGCAGCGCAAGCATTTTCATGAACTTCGAACCGAGCTGTACTCGAAGCAGCAAAGTCGAAGTCACTTCTCGTTGTAAAGTCACGTTAAGCGTAACGGAAGCCCGCGAGCGACCTTTAGCTATCTTCTTTATAATTTTGAGCCAGAGTTCCCGGTTGAAGTGTGCCTTCAATGTGCAACGTTGACCGCGAAAAGACTCAGTTCGCCGCGTTATAAATTCTTTTGGTTCATATTTTTGTTTCGCCTCTTATAATTAGGAGTAGTTTAAGATATAATTTCCTACTTTATAATTAGTAATTGTTATCTCACCGCATAATTGGCTTTCAAACTTGTTCGCGCCAAATGCGCTTTCTAATGGGGATTGCCCATCAATATGGGGTTTGAATCCAGCGCGAGTAAAAACCGTGTTTTGTTAGACGCGCTCTTTTGACAATTGACGTGCGTCTTCCCGAAGCGAAGAAGCCGCGTGGGTTACGCGGGCATTCGTGAACGGGCTTGTCTGGCGATCGGTCGCCTCGTGCTTTTCGCGCGTTTTCCTCGAATCTTTCGATTCATGTTTGTGGTCGATTGGCGACCTGTTCGCCTTGTGCTTGTCGCGTCAATCGCGTTTCTCATTAGAATCATTTCTATTCCTCCTCTGTGGTGCGTCCCAGAGGAGATTGTGTGCGTAGAATCTTCCGCGCTTTGGAAGTGTCCTCTGCGGTGCGTCTAAGAGTCGATTGTACATGGAAAATCTTCCGTGCTTTGGAGATGTCCTCTGCGGTGCGTCCGAGAGTGATTCACGTGCAGAAGGATCCGTGCAGCGTACAGCGTGCGAGCCAGCGTACTGTTTGCAGCATACAGCGTGCGAGCCAGCGTTATGATTACCGCGTGCAGCGTGTGAGATTGACTGCTTGCAGCGAGCGAGGTGGTAAGCGATTTGTTGCATTACGAGCGGTGGGTTGTTGAATGATCATTCGTTTAAAGTGTGCACGAATGATTCGGGTGTGGAATTGTACACACTTCGGTTGAGATTGTATTTGTAATTGTTCATGTAACAGTTTATAATTTGTTTTCCTCCCCCTTTTTGGTTTCAAACAAGCACTTTTGCGTTGTTGAATATCAGGCTTTTCCCCACTTGGGACTGGGGTTTTTACTGCCGGTATTCTGTCAAGTAGAATCAGTAAACGTAAATTCAACCGCCTTTTGAATATACAGTTTCTTTGTATTTCTCCCCCCTGTACATCGTTGTCTTTTATTTTACTATCCGACGTTACGCCTTCGCCGATTACACCTCACCTTTACGATTACCCTCCTCACGTTTCCATTAATGTGTTATGTGACTTACGCGTAATTCATGATATATGTTCACTCCAGTGATGAGACATTGATTTCGCGGGTAGCTTCTGTCGGTCGTTACATTTAAAACTGTTCTCCGCGAGTGTTCTGTTGCGTGCGCGTGCGTGTGTGTTTGCGAACACGAGCCACTCCGAAAAAGACTATTTTCCATCCAAATTCGCCACTGCTGTGCTGCCTGCAAACGCGGGGACGAACGAGCCTTTCAACCTGATTGTACCTCTACCAGGTTCATTGTAAAGGACGCCTCCACGCCATCCATTGTAAGTCGAATTTTCATCCGATAATATTATTCTTCGCCGTTCTCATCAGCACCACTGTAAAAATCGTCGTAAAGCGGAAAAGAGGGGGGGGGGGGGGAGGGAACAAAATTAAACATTGTAAAACCGTGTCCTATCGCATTTTGTCGAAATTGAAATCGTAACACAGAATGGTATTACGGTTGCAGAATTTACTCCCAGTGGATTATGGAAAAAGGGTGGCGTATTCCCGGTGGCTGTTGGGCAAAATCAACGAGAATCCGGCGTTCTGCAACCCCGTGTTGTGGAGAGACGAAGCACTCTTCACCAAGGAGGGTATACGATTCGACCACGGGCGTCCCAATACCGCTGGTCGATCAATCTATGGGGCAGCATTTGCGGCGACTTCATTGTTGGACCGTACATCCTACCCGATAGATTAGACGACCCAGCATACAAGGTGTTTCTAGAGCATGTTTTTCCGGGCCAACTGGAAGAAATTCCATTGGAGATCCGGAGGAACATGTTTTACCAACACGATGGAACAGCCCCCCTTACGCCGCAAGTGTAAAGGCCTATTTAAATACAGCCTTTCAAGACAGGTGGATCGGCCGCGAAGGTGCTGTTCCGTGGCCCCCGCGGTCACCGGATTTAAACCCCTTGGATTTCTTCCTTTGGGGGTACCTGAAGGTACATTTACTGCTACTATTAAATTATTTCTAGTAAAACTGTTAATTTATTTCACGTTTTATACATATTTCGTATTTCAGAATGAAGTGTACCGGCAGCCGGTTTCCACGCCCGAGGAAGTCGTTGCGCGAATCCACGCCGCACTGCTGACCCTCGAACAAAGTGTCCTCCGGAACATCCAGGGCTCCATTATTCGAAGGGCGAACATTTGTATCAGAGAAAACGGCGGTCACGTCGAGCTCTTGAAACGTAGATGAACCGAATTCACAAATCGGCCACTTTCGGTGCAAACGATTTGGATTTAAAGGACTCAGTGCAACGTGATAGTGCCCGTGGAAACTCCTGTGTAAAGTGCAGTGAGTTCAGTGACCGGCCGTCCCATCAGCTGAGCCGCGTAGCAGGTACCAGGGCAGGATCGGTGCGATGAGACCCACTAGCCGCAGCCCTTTTTCACGAAAACAGGTCAACTTGCAAATCAATGTGTGAGTCTAATTTTAATTCTGCCTTCACATGTTAACCCTTAGAAGCCTGATTTTCCAAATGAAATTTTAAAAAATATCAATGTATTTATTATTTGGACAATTTTGACAGCTGACGTTTATTTTTTCAACTTTTGCTCAAAAGAACATTATGCAATGGTAACATACATACAGCAAAATATTAAAAACAAACCAATTGCAAGTGTACAAATCGATTTAAAAGTTCGGTATCACATTTGAAACTTAGGGCATTTAAGGGTTAATTTCAGGCATTTTTATTACCGGTATTATTACGTTATAACACATGAAATGCCTCATTTTGTATTGGCAAATTTTTTTATCCACTTTCTCGATAAATATTTCTAGCCTTCAGATCTTTTACGCATTAATGCAAAGTTTAGAGTCTCCTTCATTTTAATTTTCAAACATTTATATATTTTCACCCATTTTCTTATACATGTATGTTGTACATTTTAACGATTCTCATGTTAAAGTTAGATTCAAATTTATTATGATAAATTGTCATTGAAATTTTTTAACGATTACGTATTTGAAGGTAGGAAACGTGTAATTTCTTCATTAAATGTACAGATTTCGATACCTCCTACCTTGATCAGTAACGTTTAATATAAAGAAAAAGTTATACTTCCTTAAAGTTTTCATTATAAATCGGACGTTTCATGTGCTACAACCTCACACTGGTATTAACGCGTGCTGTTTTACCGGCCCGCTTGTTCGCTGGCTCGAGCGTCCTGGCTTACGCCTATGCTCTGAGCGCGCGCTTCTGATTCGGAGCAAGACCAGACCGGATTCCAATTTAACGTGGTCTGACCACGTACGGCTGCAGGTCCTCGCTCCACTTCTGCATGCCGGCTCCATCCGGTCCACTTAATACTCTTTCAAATCTACTCCGATTTGACAATGAAAGCGTGATTCAAAATATCTGAATTTTTGGGGACCTGTTAATAAAACATTCGCGCGTCGGTTTCCACGAACGGCGTTGACGTGGGGTTACTCATTCACCTGGTACACAGGCCTAAACTCGCGGGTGGGTTTTCTAAATAAAACGTCATTTTCGTATTTTAATGCTATCCACGCGGGGAAAAGACATCAAAACTGTGTCACTCCAATGCCTTGGACCGTATCACATGTGTTCCACACAACGAAACATCGCTGCAACCCCTCCACCTGTGGGTGGACCACCCCTAACTCTGGGCCACCCTGTTCAGCTCCAGGGGCAGTTTTCGAAACGAGCTTTAAATGACATTGATCCTTAACGTACCGAGAATAAACATGGTGAATTTCACCGCCCTTCGAGGTGTGGAAGTGCTCCCTTACGAAGGGTATTGAAAAGTGGAGAACTGTTCCATCCTTCCAAAGGGTGCCTATGGGGCGCACGGCGTGGGCGTTGGCATTTCCTGGATCAGGAGATTCCAGGGAATGCATTGAGCCCAAATTCGGGACTGAAGTCCAAAAATTGTGGATTTTGGAGGGGGTAGGGTGTTGTGAGGGGTGGGTTTGCCCGAGAGGGATTTTGAGGGGTGCATTTTGTTGAGGGTATCGAGGAGGGTCGCCCCAAAGGTTTTTTTGATTTTTTCAACCCCTTTCGTCACCCCTGGCCTCTTCAGAAGTGGCGTTTTTCGACGTGCCCCTCTTTACGGGGGTGACTTAACCCCTTCCTGTCAACCCTCGCCAATGCAACTTTGCGCACATTTAGAGGACACTTCAAAACTACTCCTCACGAAGTTTCTCCAAAATCGGTTGAAAACTCCCATAGATATGACGTTTTAAAAAAGTGTCCATTTAATTTTGTCCGTCAGTGTATATATACTCCCGTCCATAATTCACCGAACACTTATCCGTTTTCAGCAAAATTATTATTAAGACTGAGATACAACTCTCTAGCGTGCTTTTATTGTTGATTTTGTAATATTTAGGTTTTTTTACGATAATTTCGGTATGTAACAATACAAATAAATACTAGTTATTTAAATAAATGTTTAAGAAAGAAACTGCATGCATAAATACTCATTTTATAAGATTTTCATTCGGTACATGTTGGAACATATTGTTCGCGTTGGACGTTCAAAACCATCAGATGACTATATTTGGAACATTATAAAGGGTCTATAAACACTCTAAGAGAAGTTCTAGACTAAACAGAGATAAGCATGGAGCTGCGAAGGCGAAGTCGCTGTTTCTTCTTCATTTCAAGTTTAGCAGTGCATGTGATAAGTATGAGCAGTTCTAGAAAAGAATTATCAGTTCAAAAGCGTTCGAGTATTATGACTCTTACTAAAGAAGATTATTCTGTGCGGGAAATTGTAATAAAATCTAAAATTCCGAAATCAGCAGTGCATGATACAGAGAAAAAGTTAATAAATACTGATACTTTTGAATATAAAAAACGAACTGGACGACCCAAAAAAACAACAGAAAATGAAGACCGTTATATACAAACGTTAAGCAAACGAAACAGGAGAATGACAGCACCAGAAATTGCGGCGGAAGTCAACAAAAATCGAGAGGATCCAATTGGTACGACGACAGTTAAGCGACGTCTTTTGCAAGCAGGACTTCGCGTGTGTGTTGCAGTTAAAAAACCACTATTAAGGACTCGAAATAAAAAAAAAGACTGCAGTAGGCAAAGGTACACAAAGATTACACTGCTGAAAATTGGTAAAAGGTGTTGTGGACCGACGAATCGAAATTTGACGTGTTTGGTATAAAATGTTACGAGCCGGTGCGATAGCGACACGCGTGTGAGCCCTGCGAGTGGGATGGATTCGAGAATTGCACCGATACGATTAATTAGTATGTATCAATGGAGCCGAAGATTTGAGGATAGAGTAGGTAATGCAGACGACTCTGACGCGAAGTCAGGTAGCTGCTGGGAATTGGTATCTCCCAGTAAGGGGTAACCGTAGGGTAAAGTTCGAAC
>NC_071979.1:1016873-1051853 GCF_026283585.1 Hylaeus volcanicus
AGCGGTCAATGTGTTCATTGCAGCGTCACGATCAATGGGTTGTAATATTAATATTTTTCGATAAATCTTTCCATAAAAATGTATACATCATAGTAAAATAATACTAGAGACGTGGGTAAAATTTCAAATTAAAATCTTGCATACTTTATGAGAAAAAAAATGATAAAGATGCCACATTTTCGGCGCGGAAGTAGGAATGCCCAATTTAATATAATTATTGTTATATGGTGAAAATCAAAATTTCCAAAAACATGTATCCTTAATTATACCCTGTAGTTTACACATATAAATTTTCATGAATGAGAAACAATATTTAGTAGCATAAATTAACAAAAAAAAAACATTTTTTCAAAAATAAATTGTTTAAATAAACAAATAAACAATTTCTTCTGGCATACATAAATCACCCATTCAAAAGCGCATATTATGAAAACAAAACTTTTTGTCCTAGCTCCTCTAGTTTTCGAGATATATAAAAAAACATGGTTTTCACCCCTAACTTTAGGGGCTGTTTTCACCCCTTCAACATGGACGATTGCAGATAAAAAAAAATAGGTGTCAAATATTTTTTTGAGAACTACCTACCCTGTAAATTTGATCAAAATCGGAGTGTGACAGTTGGATATGTTCCCTTGTAAGCAAGATCGGAGGATCAAATAACTACAATTTTGTGAAACGGCGATGGGATATAGTTGGATGGGGAGGAAGGGAAAATAAAAATTTAATTCCACCAACGTCGCCAAAGTTTTAACAGGGTACTTATCCTCTCTTTGACAAAACATGTATCCTATTCCTGTACGATGCATACCGATTTTGCATTTTTCTTCTAAATAATTGTATAAACAGTTCCATACAGCAAGAAATGCACAGTTGGTATTTATCGTACACGTAGCTCCCCATCTGTAAACCAAAAACACTTGTTGCTCTTTATATTTATTTGTATGCAATTTCTGTTGTTTAGAAGCAGTGCAAAAGACAGGTTTGGGTCAGGTCAGGAAGGACACGGAAATTTCAATTATGTTATGGCTGAGGAGGACTGGCGAACGGACTAAGAACATCACTAAAAATTTGTAGTAGACCTTCTGTACCCCCACTACCGCTCCAGGATCGACCAAAATTTCCTTGCCCTGTCATATGCAATTTTCATTTCTTTTTCTGTCGAGTCACACGTTTAGTGGAATAGGCCTACAGGGGAAACCACTTTAAAAAAAACGCATCAACAATAATACCTCTTGGGTGATGTGGAAAGTTATTGTTATTATGTGTATATATAAAAGATGTTTATAGACCCAAACATAATATTAATAACTTTAATTATCTGTGAAAATAACAAATACTGACAGCACAAGGAAATTGTAAATATGTAATTCCGAGCACTAATGTATAGTTTAAAATTAAATATATATATATAAGTATAAGGTTATACAGGGTAAAAATAATCAAAGATTGACTCTGCGATGGAGCAGCATAAATCGTAGCTATTTGGCAGAATAGTTATCACTTATTATTGCAATGCAGCAAGAGGTCATCATTTTGAACAGTGTCTGCATTAAATAATAAGTGATAACAGAATAAGTAAGTGTTCATAAATGAGAGGAAAGACGAAAACTTTTCTATTTCTTACAGTAAGAATAATAAGAGTTTAGTTTTGTTCCATTTCGTATGATTTCTTAGTTAAACCGAGGAGTTGACTAAGAAATGCATTAAAGCAATAGACTTCTTTTTGTTTTTCTTTTCAGTTTTGTACAAATTATAGTTTTTGTTCTCCTTTTCTTTCAGTTGACAGTTTGATAGTATAAAAGAAACGTTAAAAGTACAATAGATAGGATAATTAGTATTAAGGTACCTTGTTTATAATATTCGCATAAACATCTGTGTGCTAATGTAATTTTTAATAATTATAAGTAACGCCCTTCGACTCAATGTGATATTGTAATATAAACTGTGATAACATTTGTTTAAGAAACAATATTAAAAATAAGCAGAGTACAAGATAATAATATAAATGCTGCGAACTCAAGAACACTGTAAAAGATTTATATGTAATGATATCTTTTGTATGGCAAGTAGCCAAATGTATAATGTTATATTTCTGTAAGAAACAATTACTAGGTTAAGACATATTCTTTGTAAAGATATTGTAAGTACTGGACAGTGCAATATGGCGTAGGCCATGCACTTTAATAAACAACGAATTGAAGGAATACATGTGCAACTAAATGTGAAAGGGTTTATCGCATTTGGTTCATTTCTTCCCGAGTTACATCAAAGAATAGAAATTTTACAGTAACAATAGTTATAAACATTAAGATACTAGAAAAAATACAGTATACAGAGAAACAGCACTCCAACCAATATTCTGCTAGTAGAATCTAAACTACCATTCATTCAGGAGCGAACAAAGTTTTTGTGTAAGTGCTATTTAAGTAAAGTATTGTCAAACGTAAATTCTCCCATCAACAAAACATTACATAATTACTGCAAAAAGTGTATAAAAGTGAAGAACAAAAGAAATCGAATACTAAAACAATGTATTGAGACTTTAGAAAATTCTTTTAAGTCTATTGAGGTAAGAAAACAATACAATATCTCTTGCCATGAATATAAAACTATAATAACATCAATCCCAATTGATATCGAACTAGACTCAACTCTTAATACAGCAGAAAATCCAAATTTAATATTGAAAACAATGCTCTCTGCAAACAATGCATATGCAATATACACAGATGGAAGTAAAATTCTAGGTAATAGACATGTTGAATCAGCATGTAGGTGCTCTAATCTAAATATTCAAATAACAAAGAGCATCAATGATAGTGCCTCTATCTTCACAGTGGAATCTACCGCATTATATGATGCGTTAGACATTGCCATACAAAATGACAGTCACGACATCTATATATTTTCCGACTCCTTAAGCGCTCTACAAAGTCTTCAAAATACAAAAATTATCGTTAAAACAAATTCCCATATACTTGAAATTAAGAAAAAATATAATATATTTGTACAGACAAACCCGAACAATACAATTAAATTTTTTTGGATTCCATCGCACGTTGGCAATGAAGACGATGAGAAAGTCAATTTTTTAGCTAAAACAGCTAGAGAAACTAGTTCAAATATAGTGTCACAAGTTCCATATATAGATCTATTTGAAGATCTTCAAAAAATATCCATGTCAAAAACCAAAAGAATAATAAAACAGCAAGTCCTTACAAAAGGACAAACTTATTTTCAGTATTATTACAGGGATAAATTAATGCCATGGTACACCAATAGAGGTTTTTCACGAGAACTTATTGCGACTATTAATCATTGCAGAGCTGATCATTACAATCTAGCAGGATCACTCTCATATCTAGGAATTGTTGCAGATTCAAAATGCAAATGACACAATCCATTCCAAGATCTAAATCATATTATTTGGCAGTGTTGTCAATACAATATGCAGAGAACAAAGCTAATTAGAGCACTTCAGAAAATCAAATTGCACTTACCTTTGACAATGAAAATGATACTTGCTAAACCAAGTAGTCTGGCTTGTATGTTCATTCATAACTTTCTAAGACAGTGTAATTTGAAAATATAGAAAAAAAAAAAGAAAAAAAAACCTGATGCTTGAGTTATCTCATAACTAATTGCTAGTATGTATGTATGTATGTATGTATGTATCTGTTGAAATTATTCAGGTTAGGAGTTGTTTAAAAAAGATTGCTTTATAATATGAAAATTACTTTTCTTTGTTAATAACTGAGACATGTGATCTCCAGTGTAAGACGGAAGAAGATTGATAAAACAAAAGGAAATTCTCAACAGCCATGGAATCAAGCATCAGAGGACTGTTGCTTACACTCCAGAGCAGAATGGCTCTGCAGAGAGAGAGAGAGAGAGAATAGAACAATTGTAGAATCTGTACGAGGTATGCTATACAGTAAAAATCTACCAAAGAAATTATGAGCCGAGGCTGTGAATCTAGCAGTATTTGTTCTTAATAGAACAAGTAAGAGCAAAGTACCTGAGAAAACGTCTTATGAACTGTGGTGTAAGAAGACACCTCAAATCGAAAAATTAGTTGTATTTGGAACCAAGACATTTGTGCATATACCAAAACCAAAAAGGAAAAACCTGAATAGTAAGGCAAAAGAAGGTATTTTTGTAGGTTACGGCAAAAACGTAAAAGGTTTTAGAATTTGGTTTCCCTCGGAAGACAAGGTTGAATAATTTCAATAGTATCAGTGTTAGTACGTATACAGGGTGTTAACAAAATTCAATATTTATATAATGTATAGGGCACACTGTACTGAGTAAAAAAGCTTTAGTAAACATAGGTCCAAAGGTCAACCGTTTCTGAAATATAAACATTTTTGTTTGCTAGTATCATGATTGACTTAGTACTGAGTTTTTGATATTTATAGAAGATTTTCCACGTGCCCACCGCTCGTTTCTATACACGAAATTGAAAAAATGAAATTGACGAAATTGTCAGCACTTGAACGGGAATATTCAGAATGCACTGACATAAACATCGCATGTGATGGAAGCAAGTAAGTCAATCATGATACTAGCAAACAAAAATGTTTATATCTCAGAAATGGTTGACCTTTGGACCTATGTTTACTAAAGCTTTTTTTTGAACACTCTGTATACAAGTGTTACTATTATATATTAATATTAAGTTACAGTTAAGTTATAAGTTATATCACGAGTGTATGAAACAATGAAATTGTATAGCTGATATAAACTTTGTAAAAAATTTCAATGGCTAAATAAATAAATCAAAAAAGAAAAAATAACTTACCTTGTAATCAAAATTAATCTACATTTTACAACACTGGCTGCAATTTGTGATTAAACTTTACTTCTGAGCACTAAAAATTACTGACTGTTTTTTTATCATTTAGTAGATTCTGATGCCCAAATTACAAAAATAGAAGTTTTAATGTTAGGAATCCAACGGTTTAAATTTGACTGGTTAATTGGACGCCATATTGGCTTTTCCCGATGGTCAAGTAAGTCGGTAATCTGACGCTTGTTTTTACTGATATTGGCCGGTGCCAACTTCACCGAATAAGGAAAGTGAATCCAATGAATCTGTGAATACCGCATGGTCGGCATGGTGTCGTTCCCCACTCCACGCAATCCCCACAAGGTTACTGCGATCTGTGATGCCAGACAGTGATGGGCAAAACCCTAGGCTTCGAATAAATCTGAAGTTTGCTGATATGTTTGTCTCGCTTCCTTCTTTGGAAAATGTTCAACACTGATGCCAGATTCGGCTTCGCATGCGCACTGGTATTAGCGTCAGTAAAGTATCTAATATGACCATAAAACCATACATGTAGCATTACATATACAGGGTGTCCAAAAAATGTTGTAATACCTTGAAAGAGGTGGTTCGGGAGGTGATTTGAAACAACTTTTTCCTTAGCGAAAATGTTGTCCGCGGCTTCATCGAGAAGATATTAACGGAATACACTGACCAATCAGAGTGCGAGGATGCCGGTGGAGCGGCTGCGGTAGCGTATGCTACGGCGCTAAGCGGCCGCGCTCTGATTGGTCGGGGTTTTCTGTTAATATCTCCTCAACAAAGACTCGAACAACATTTTCGCTAAGGAAAAAGTTGTTTCAAATCACCTCCCGAACCACCTCTTTCAAGGTATTACAACATTTTTTGGACACCCTGTATGCATAAAACTGGCGCCCTTACTCGCCCTAAAGAAGAATTGAATCATAAATAAAAATTGGAAATACTTGTTAGCATGCAAGAATATTAATTTTGTGGATAAATTATAACATAGAGATAGGAGTTGAAATAATTTTACCGACAAAACGGATTTTTTATAATTAAAAAAACAGTTAACCTGGTTTTGGCGCCAACCGTTGCTATGGGATCATAGATTGTTTCCTATAGTTACAGCACTCCGCCCACAACTTTTTTCGACGCGCATGCGCAACTGGGAGCCAAATCTGGCATCACAGCTGAGATACTCTACGAAACATCATGCCATATGGCCAATATTTGTATTTGATGATTGAGTTGTATTTTATAGGTTAGATATACTGAACTGTACTAATATTATACTATATTATATTAATATTAAGGGTGCGCAGTGTAGGGAAACTATTTGTACGAATAAAGCTCCTACAATACTTTATCCGTAAGTCTGACTAGTGTCAGAAAACGCAAGAAAACTTCCGTATTGAAGTTAAAAAATGGAATAGTTTATTAAGATAGTGTACAAGAAAACTTGGATGATGCGCTACGCACGCTGGCTCGGCTCGTTCTAAAGCGCGTCGCAGCGCGTGGTAAATAAAACCCAGCCTATGGCTTTGTTCCCACGCTCGCGACTTCGGGCACGAAACATACAAATGGGGAACTCGACCGAGCGAACGGCTCGCGGCCCTACAGCAGAAAACAAACTGGCGCCACCAACGGAAAATAGGTGAACTACTAGATAGTTTTTCCCGTTTTTCAGGTACAATAATGAAGAAAACATATAATAATTATGCATTTCGTAATCAGGGAAAGTAAATCTATCGTCTCGTCAAGCGTTTTTTGGAAAAAATTGAAAAAAAAAAATTTTTTGTCTTTGAACGTATTTTTAGCACGTTTCAAAAGCGAAATTGCAAAATGTGTAACTATCTCCCGCAACGGAATTTTATAAACACCTTTTATATATACATATAATAACAATAATATATGATATAATGATTGCAAATTTGTCAATAACTTTCCACATCACCCAAGAGGTTTATTGTTTATAAACCTAAACATAATATTAATAACTTTATTTATCTGTAAAAATAAATTATACTGACAGCGCAAGGAAATTTTTACTCACGGGGGTGAAACCCGAGATATCTATTGTAGCACGTCCCTGAGAAACAACGTCGCGCGTACGATCGCCGGCTCGGCCGTCGAGCCTAGACCGGTAGTGGGGATGCAGGAGGTGGTGCTTCAGGAATCAGGCCGAAATGTGCAAGTAATTCCGAGCACTGACGTAAACTATAAATCGTCTACACCCAAAACTGAATATCATTCGCTTCAGTTTTCCACTGTGCAGAGGCTCATCAAAAAATTAGCGTCATATCTGGGCCCGTTCCCTTGTCAGTCTCTCTTTCTTCTTCATCAAACTGTCTCTTTCTACTTCGTCGACGCCTTCAAATTTTGGACGGTTTCGAAGCTGATCGAAACATTTGGTTACACATACAATGTATGTAGGTATAATAACCAGCCGAGGTGTCGATTCTAAGTTTACATGCGGCTCCAGCCGAGCGCGAACATAGAAAGAGACAGAGAGAGGAAAGCGAGAGAGAGAGAGAGAGAGAGAGAGAGAGAGAGAGAGAGAGAGAGAGCGAGAGATCCAATGCACGAAGCTAGGAACCAAAACATATCGGGGGGCGCGAGACAATACTAATGTAACAATAAAACTTTTTTATTTATTAATTTTTTTAAATCTAACTTTTTTCAATGTATTTGTAAGATTTTTATGATTACAATGAGACCAAACACGATATACATACAGCGAAACAGAAAAGTATTCGGCTATTTGTGTGTATTTTATATTTCATATTACCTCTTATATAAAATTTTTTTTTTTTTATAAATTATACAAGATGTTCGGCAACCGAGCAAAGTATAAAATAAGAATAAAAAAAATACACAGCAGCTTGGGATCGAATTAGCGATATCTTATGTACGATACTACGATCAGTGATACCAGCCAGGCCAAGTTTTTTCGCCCATGTACTGTCAGAATGACCGTCAACAGTGTCGTATCCAGGGTAACAGGTGTGGAGTGCTATGGCTATTGTGGCTATGAGCGCGAAATCATGAATATATTTGTCCTTATTATTTATATATTGTCTATACTTATATATTGTCTTTATATATTGTCCTGCATTTCTCCATAAATCATGAATATATTTGTAAAATTATGCAGGGATAATTAAGATACACCTTTTTAGTCGTGCGTATACTTCATTGATGCTATGTTCGCTGCGCGTGCGCGAAAAAACCCGGCCCGACTACGATACCTGCGAACCAAGTCGAAAAGCATGTTTAGATGGTCGACACGGTAACAGAAAGGAAGACGACGACAGCGCTGCGGTGGAAAGCACGATATTGAGGCAGCCATGTTGGCATATGAATCGTCTCAATCGTAGCAACACCACCATTGTAATTTTATGAGGCGAGGAAGCAACCTTTATGGCTGATTTTTTTTTAAACTGTTCCTTGTAAAATGCTGTTGCGGGGGATACGCTCAGATTTTTGGAAAAAGACCCACAAAAAATGTATTGTCTTTAAACGTATTTTTAGCACGTTTCAAAAGCGAATTGCAAAATGTGTATGTGTCCCCCGCAGCGGTATTTTATAAGGAACAGTTTAAAAAAAAAATCAGTCGGAAAGGTCGCTTCCTCGCCTCATAAAATTATAATAACTGTTTGGAAAATTGCAAACGTTTGACATCATTCTGTCTTTGTCTCTCCTCCAATTGATGTATCTCCCTCTCTGTCGCAGCATCATTGGAGAGACAAGGATCTATCTATCCTTGTCCCAGAGCTTCCTACTTTCTCCGCAACTGTCGCTGAAGTCAACTCGGAGATTTGCTGGGTCTCCTGCGCACCCTTAATATAGTACAATGGTAGATAGAGTTCTGTGTTTGTATGAATGCGTATGTCTGTGTATGTGACTCGGGTACCGGCGGGAGTATCACATTCCGAACCACCGCTGAAGTGACATCCCCTGCCGTGGACACAATAATAAGTGATACTGATGTTCAGTCGCTTAAAAAAATATGTCAGCTTGTTTCTCTCATTTTTTGAATTGTATGTCGTACCGTCGTATGATACAACATTATTTTAAAAAAGAAATTACTTCAAAAAACTCTGTCTTGATCTATGAGCACGTGTACTTCTTGGTACTTCTGACATCTGTCAGCGACTATAGTAAAACAATTATTTTTCCCTTATTATTTAACTTATAATAGCTAACGTATTTCTATAAGAAGAAAGTTTATATATATAAAAGTAATTATATAATATTACTGTTTAGAAGAAAGTTGAAGATAACTACGTACATACAGTACATATGGTACACTATTCACGGAATATAAAATGGGTCAGGATTTGTTCGATACAAATAATTTGATAAAACAATTTCTTTGCTGCACACCGCTGAATACAATGGATTTACTTGTATGGAAATCTTTTGTTGTACCTTTAAATAGTTTATTGTGTTGCAAACAATTATGTATTACTTTCAGGGATCTACGAAAAATATTGGTTGTTTTTTTGATTTAAATAGGCAGAAAGAGATTCTAGAAAACACAGTAAATAATGACTTAGTTAAAAAGTATCCTGTAAAACGATCATATCAACAAGCATTTTTAAAATTGCTTATGAAAAAGGTATGGTACAGAACCCTAACTTACACAAGAAAAGGAACACATCTATAAAACTCTTGATCTTAATTTAGATTGAAGAAAGAGACGGCGAAATTCACGATGAAATATATGCTGCATATTGTAACTTAATATCTTTATCGTTAAATGAGGTTATTCATTATAAACACTTTTTAATAGATGACCAAGATTCTGATTACATAAGCATACAAGAAAGTACAAATATTATATCGGAAGGTACAACAGGATTATGTAGTTGGCAGGTATTTCAATATCATTGTTGAATAAAATTATTTTCTTCTGTTATGGTAACACTTACAACTTATAGGGAGCAGTTGAACTAAGCAAGTGGTGCATAGAAAACAAAAGTGAATTTTGTGGAAAAGTCATCTTAGAACTTGGTTGTGGAGTTGGATTAACAGGATTAAGTATTATCAAAAAATGTTCCCCAAAACAATATGTTTTTACTGATTGTCACAGAACTGTCTTAGAAATGGTTTCTGCAAATATCAAGTTTAATTTACAAAAAAATAAAGAAACAGTACAAATTAAACCACAATTAAAAACTGATAGATTAAAATTTCAAATGAGGTATAATAATACGAATGTTGAAGTAATGGAATTAAGATGGGAAGATATTAAGAAGTACTTAACCGAAAATTGGACTGTACCGGATGTAATAATTGGCGCTGATATTTTATATGAAACAAATTCATTTTCTGCACTAGTGGTGGGACTAAAAGCCTTACTGTCTTTTAACAACAGATATGGCATTATTGCGGCAACGATTCGTAATATGGATACTTTTTCACTGTTTCTACACCAATTAGGTATTTTACTAACCAGTAGAAATAATTTGCTTTTTGAATGTAGGAATCGGGTGCGAGATAAGAACATACAAGTTTTAAAGAATGGAAAAGACCTATATTATTCGTTGTAACAAAAGAATCACTGTATCACCGCTAATCGCTGTTTTCAATTATACTTTTCGGAATAATTCTGACGCTGCCTTGACATTCGTGCGTTTATATCCACGCGATCCACATTCGCTCTTTCTTTTTCACTTTCACTCATACTTGTCTAATAGCAGTCGCTCGTACGGCCGCGGCGCGGTGTTTTTTAGACATACATATGTACGTTTCGGAACAACATTATTTATAATAATAATATTGCACGGTGTCTTTAGGAGGTACACTCGATCATATGATCAGCTTCGGTCATTGCCCTCCTACATGAATAATACTTTATATAATTAATATTTGTTCGTTGATTTTCAGAATTACACGATCTTTCCTTTGAAGAATGTAGAGTGCCAGAACAAAAATTACGTATACAGCCAATGGATTCACCTGTTAAAATATTAAAAATTTTTCAAAGAATATAACAATTGTGATCTAATGTATTAGCATAATGTCATTTGTTATTGGTAATTAGAATATTAGACACTTAATAAGGATATACAAAGTACTTATTTTATCATATTGGATATCACTTCATTGAATAATTGTGTCATATTAATGTCTTATTAACAATTCTTTCTCCGATTTCTACATTTGCAAATAAAAGAACTTTTGTTATAAATATATATACACTCGATATTCTATCTGTATCTATAGAATGTAGATAAAGTTGTTTCTTTATAATTATGAAAGTTGTACAGGGTGTCCTATGTTAGTCGAGCAACATGCAAACAAAATTATTAATGATATCAGAAAATTTATTTTTTACATTATAATAACGTAATTCTGCGTTACCAAGAATATATAAATACATCAATAAACAGAAATGTAGTCTTTATTTTAAAAAATGGCGATATTGAAATCTCCGTGAATAATTTCACAAAATATTGAACATTGCTATCATATTTCCCTTTTAAAGTCAAACTACTTTTATATGAACAGTTGTTTTTCCATTTACGACAGTTTGAAAAATAATTAACCAAAATATTTAATATGAGGTGATTTTATACTACATAATAATTTGACCGGATTTAGTACTTGACCTAATACGTTTTTAATATTATAGCACAATAAAGGTTACTTTAATTTCATTATTTTATTTTTCATTGGCGAGTTAAAAAAAGATTTTAATTTCTTTGAACTAAGTTAGAATAAATTAGTTCGTGCTTTTCCTCGAGTTATTTCATCGCTAGGAGTCGTACAATCCCCATAATGCAACATTCCTTTCTTAAAGTTTAACAATATATCTTATTTGCATTAAGTTGCATTGAGCATGTATTTTTACAGTAACATATTACAATATATACTGTTAACAAAGTTCTATAAAATATTTTTAATTTATAGATAAAGAAATAAATGAAACAATTGGTGCAAAAGATTCATGTTATATTTTCTCTTCTTGCATTATTTCATAAAAACTTAATTTTAATAAAGAGTTAAACTTTTTCAATCAAATGTTAATCGCTTTGGTCTAGTCTTGAAGGTTTGAGCTGTAGCCTCTGAATAACATATTCTGGCATGCAATATGTCGGATTGATTCTTTTAAGAGGATAATCGGCATTTAATAGGGAAAGTGCAGTCAATCCGAAGAGAGTGTGGAAAGGATCGGCAACATCCCCTGGACGATCACTAAATCCTCCTGATTCTGTGTCTTGACATGCTAATACAAACTTTACCTGTAGTTCAACATTAAAGCACAAAGTTAATAATTCCGCTTTCTTTTTCATTTTTTCAAAACATATGAAAATATGATTTTGCAAAACTATTCTAAGACCGTAAATGAATTATAAGGATCAAAAAGAACTTATTGAACTTAGTCGAATTTTTAGTTTGTTTTTATCTAATTTTTTAATACTGCACAATTTATAACCTGTCAAAAATTAGTTCAGCTTAGAAACTAAGATAAACGACAAATTTTAAAAAACGGCGTTTGAAAAAAGCGTTGCAAACAAAAATCTATTTAAACTTTATAATTGAATATAATGCATATAGTAATTAAAGATTAATTAATTACCTTGGAAAAGAAGTTATTACTTTTCAGAGAGTACATACCAACTGTTCCTTGTTAACCCAATGAAGTCGCCCAAGAATAGTGAGCGCAGAAAGAACCCACCAGGAATAACAAACATCAGGTGCTTTCTCTGGTCTACCATTTAAACCTCCAGATGGTAGCTGTCTTTCACAAAGCCACCAACTTAATTGATCTGCATCTACCAAACTAAGGCAATCTAGAAACATTATTTTCTTGTAAAAACTTCACAGCATTTATCTCTGAAAAAAGTGAGGAATTACCAGTTATCGACAAAAGTCCCACACAGCAGTAAATCATACCAGCATGACTTTCGCCCCCTGGCTTTGAGCCAAAGCCACCATCAAAATTCATACACTTAATTACAAATTCAACAGCCTTATTAACATCTATCGCATCCAATCGGTTCTAAAACAATGTTTTTCTACTTTATTTGAAGCCTGTATGTATGTTATATTTATACTAACCAGGAGTGACAAAGTTGCTACGGCACAAAAAGAAAATCTTGTATCAACTTCACCCCAGATATCACCAGTAAAACTTCCATCCGGCTGTTGTCTCTCCTTCACGTATTTTACAACTTTCTCCACATCAATAACATCAAGAGCATCATAGGTACAAAGTATCTGTACTGCGCTCAAGGTATGAAGAAGATGTGGATCATGTTGCAAACTAGCTGCTATACCTCCACTTTCAGTTTGACATTGGGCTATAAATTCAAGGACTTCATTCCGGTTGGTTTGTTCAAGTTTGCCCATAAGGTCTAGCGCTGTTAAACCCCAGTACATGCCAGACATTCTCAAGTGTTCCGTTGTACAATATATCTGGAACATTTTTATATACTTGTTAGTTGTTCATCATTTATATAGGCCTATATTATGGATTTTATTTATAAAAATTACTTATGTCTATCTATTATGATATTATTACAAAATAGAAGTAATGCACAACTAAAATAATAATGATCATACTTACATATTCATCCTTATCAGTGCCATAAGAAAGTAAAAAATTTGCATGTTTATCCAATAGCAACTCAGGAATTGAAATTGGAAGTTCAATGTCGTGTTTAAATTTTGGCTAAAAAGAAAATTGTACATAGTGCATTATTGCTAATACTATAACAATATCGATATTGAATTATGTCAAATAAGGTTACTAATAAGGAATATTTTCATTTATACTCTGTTACATTTAAAATGTAGATAACGAAACATGTAATTTTGAATATAATAATTATAGGTATATAATTCATAATATTTACTTATTACAGGCACATCTACAAAACATCAAATGTAAAAATGTAAAAACATCCATGCTTAAAGTAGACTACGTTCAATTACAGGTTTTTAGTAAATTAGAATTATAATTGCATTTTAAAATTAAAATTTCTAAGAAAATATTCGAGGAAAACTAAGATTTTACAAAAATATTCCTTAAATTTAATCGTGATGTTATCATGTATTCGAAATATATTAAAAAAGAAACTTTTAACCTAAATAATATTAAATTTTTTGCTTACCATATTACAACAATTTTTGTTGAAGCACCAATATAATTACCACGTTTTACCAAGTCTCACTCTATTAGAAAAATGATCAAAATCGTTCAAAGCTGCAATTTTTCAATAATTTTCAAGCAATATATAATTTCTAATACACTCATCTAACCTCAAAACTTTAATAATTTACTGGACTATAGAACGTTCCATTGGACGATGAAAGTAGATCCAAACAAAACCACGTGATCGCGACAAAACTGAATTGGCAAGAGATTATTGCAATAAAACACGATAACATTTATACAAGCTACTATTTATGTATACGAATAGTAATTAACTGTTTTATAACTTTTTATGTATGACGTTAAGAACGCAAAGTATGTAAAATTTTCAAATAAAGTAATCAAAATTATTCGATCCATCATGTGTTAGAAAATATCTCTAGTGTCATGTCGACATAATGGACCAATAAAACATTGCTTACATGACAAGCTCCACTTATTTCATTTTTTTATCGAACTAGAGGTGTTTGATCCTAACCATGAACTGTGTTGTGTCTATTGTTGCGCGTCCGTGCGGTTTTATTTTTAAGGACTTAGGGTTTTACTGGCGTTCACGCCGCACGTGACAAGATTATTAGAACTGCGTGCGAATCCAAACCCTGTAATTTAATTAAATTTAATAGTGATCCGATGTCTACAAGGAAATCGGCATAACCATCGCAGAAAAACCCATGTTCCAATCGAACTATTAATGAACTGGGCTCTGATCCCGGGTCCACACTGCGCGAACACGAAACAAGAACCTACCCTAAAAACATTCGCAAGGGTGTTCTTACTGTCGCTAACATGCCGGCGAACATCTACGATGTTCGTACTCTTGTGAAACTGATGTTATTTTGTGGATTCGGGCGATCCGCATCCCCTCCACGGTTGGAAATGCTCGAAAGCAAACGACCGTTTACGACCACCCGCCGGCAGATACTCCAAAGGGATAATATGCGTGACCGTAGTTAATATTAGTTCCTTAATATTCATCCAAGTTTTTGTGCTTTTTTTGTTGTATCTTGATGAAAATATATGCAATATATTGGCGAGATTTTTCTGATAAAAATGATATCAAACACGACGCAATTCAGACAATTTTGAGTTTCGCTTATAACAAGTAATAGATTTTGTTACACCCTATATATATTACACATACTATTCTTCAAGAAATGTTCGTTGACCTTTTTTTTTAAGACAGTATGCTTGCCTATTAATATTTTTTAAAATACCATTTTACGTCTCTTATCAGCTTCACGTCTTAAAAAAGTTAGCTATGTGAACCTGATACTCGACTTTTCAAAAATTCATTTGTTTATGGAAAATAATAGCATTTCGTTTGTACTTGATTGAACCACTAATAGTTTCGTTTGTACCTTCATCAATTAATAAATAAAAAAAAAAAAATCACCCAGCATCCGACATTGAGATTTTTGTAATCTGTTTTTTCACTTCGTTTATACTTCAGTAGTTTAAATTTTACAGTCAATTGTTGTACGCGTAAGAAAGGAGTAAATTAGTTTTCAAAATTTTTTAAATCTTTTCTTCCTCTGTGCCTGTAACTTTAATTTTGAAAACAATACGGTCTCATTCCCTTACGTATCCACTTCAAAATGAGTTCTTCAGAAATACCCAGAATTGATGAGTGTCGAACTCTCTCCTTACGCGTATAAACAATTCCTTATAAATCATAAACTATTGAGGTACAAACGAAACGAAAAGCGATACAAACGGGTACAAACGATTCTAAAGAATAGGGAAAAAACAGATTTCAAAAATCTCAATGTCGGGTGCTTGTCATTTTTTTATTTTTTTTATTTATTAATTCATGAAGGTACAAACGAAACTATTGATGGTACAGTCATGTACAAACGAAATGCTATTATTTTCCATAAAAAAATGAATTTTTGAAAAGTCGGGTATCAGGTTCACATAGCTACAAAAGTTACCTAGTTTTTTCATAGGCCCTAATTACCTCCTGGCAAGAATTTTACAATCTGTTTCCTATTTTCGGACAGACTTTCTAATCGGTTACTGGCTCACAAAATCAAGTATTAATATTATAAAAATATTGCATATTGTAAACAAAACTTAAAGTTGTCTGAATTGCATTGTGTTTGGTGCCATTTTTATCAGGAAAATCTCGCCAATATATTGCATATACTTTCATCAAGATACAACAAAAAATATACAAACTTGGATGAGTAATAAGAAAATAATGTTAACTTCGGTCACGCATATTATCCCTTTGGAGTATGTACCTACCTGTGGGTGGTCATAAAGACCAGCCCCACAGTTAGAAAGAATGGCAATGCCCAAGCTCCGAGGGTTTGAAAAGAGACAAGAACGAGGAAAAAGGCGATGTTTTTCCCGAACGTGTTCGCCGGATCCACCACCTCATGGATCGCTGAATTTGGTTCACGAACACAGTTTTCGCCTAACCCAGCGGGGCTACTTTTACGACTTTACGCCGATTAGGAGGGTCATTTGTTAGCGAACTCTGTTATTTCCCGTCCACACTACGGTGAAAACCGGTGAATGACAGGGTTAGCTACCATGTTCACGAACGATGTACGCGAACCAGTGTCCGCGCAGTGTGGACCCGGGGTGAGAAGCTTGAACAGTGGGCGATACAATAGTATCTATGCACGCAATTAAGGAGTGCTTGCCTATTAATATTTGCCCTGCCATCAAACATCGGAACCAGATCAGCGGCCATTTTTAACGGCATAAACGCAATTTCAGAAACACTAGAAGGTATTTCAATAATATTTCCAGTACTAGACGTATTTGAAGATGAATATTCACTACTTGTAACCGAAGAATTATTTTCACGCAAAGCAACCTGTAACAACACTCCACCCATTTCATCGCGCTGTACTAAAGTAGAAATCTGATTATTCGCGGACAACTGTATTCCCAAATCCTCAGTCTCAAAAGAACCACTACCACTCAAGGCTTCTCCCTTTCGCCCTTTTTTAAACTTTCTAATTCCCGTAATGTACGGAGGCATTTTCTTTTTAAAACAAAATCCGAAAAATTATATATATTTATATGTATAAGCTTTGCGAGCGGAAAAGAGCGAATGTATATACAGGGTGCCCCAAAAATGTTGTAGTTCCTTGAAAGGGGTGGTTGGGGAGGTGATTTGAAACAACTTTTTCCTTTGCGAAAATGTCGGATGGGGCTTCGTTAAGTAGATATTAACAAAAAACCCCGACCAATCAGAGCGCACGCATACCGTTGGAGCGGCCGTACTAGCGAAGGCTACGCGCTAGGCGGCCGCGCTCGTACGCGAACAAGTGACCTGACGTGCATCGAAGGAAACTGTGTAGCGTAGCAAATGAAA
Source organism: Hylaeus volcanicus (assembly GCF_026283585.1). Classification (NCBI taxonomy): domain Eukaryota; kingdom Metazoa; phylum Arthropoda; class Insecta; order Hymenoptera; family Colletidae; genus Hylaeus; species Hylaeus volcanicus. Next base: position 1,034,163 of record NC_071979.1, read on the forward strand.
AAAGACGTAACAAATAAAATTAAAGTTTTGTCATGTCTTGTTCGTCATTTAAAGCGAGTAAAGAATAAAAGGTAAATCGAAAAGAATCATGTGTGACGTAAAAAGACAAATGCACAGTTTTCTTTAAGCAAAAACGAAAATAATTATTTGAACTAGGACAACAAGGAATACGTAAATTTCATTTTCAAATAACGCATAAACAAATAGGCAATGTAACGGAAAATAATACCTGTTGTTGTTAATAGTAACGTTTAGTAAAGTTTACGTTACACATGATTCTTTTCGATTTACCTTTTATTCTTTACTCGCTTAAATTTTAAATTTAAGAAACAGTAAACCCTAAATGAATTAAATAATTAGCTCACCCTTTCGGAAGTCCTTTTCTTTTCTTTCCTTCCTTTTCGGAAACCTGTGTCACTACACTGGGGCTGGTCATCGGCCGACGAAATGGTTTTACGTATCCTAGTTATTACTTTGTCGAAGATGAATTCACTTCACTGTACGGCCGCCAACACTGATTAAGTAACACGATCACTTAATTTATTTTTAGTAGAACTTGTTGCTTCTACGTTGTAAACAAGTGGTAGCCCCGAAAAGGGCCGATTGTTATTAATTGAGCAAATGCTCCACGTAGCCACCGTCAGTGGCAATGCACGTTTCAGCGCGTACAATGATATTACTTTGTACGCGCTGTAGCATTGCCGGCGTAATCATTGTTAATGCGCCATGAATGCGCGCTACCGCTTCTTCTGCCGACTCCACCGGTTGACGATACACCTCATTCTGAAATGATTGTAGCAAAACAAGCACAAAATGTAAGTAAGAATACCTATTACAAAGATAAGTAAACAATAAGAGCAACAGTATAATTACCTTCAGGAATCCCCAAAAGAAAAAATCCAGCGGATTCATATCAGGTGATCGCGGGGGCTATGGAACAGCACATCCGCGGCCGATCGACCTGCCCGGCAAAACTTCGTTCAGGTAGGCGTGGACATTTGCGGCATAATGGGCTGGAGCCCCGTCATGTTGATAGAACATGTTCTGCCGGATTTCATATGGAATATCGTCCATGAGTTCCGGCAGAACATGCTTTAAAAAACCTTTATACGATGGACCGTCCAGCCTATTTGGCAAAATGTACGGTCCAACGATAAAGTTGCCGCAAATGCCGGCCCATAAATTAATCGACCAGCGATCTTGTGCTGCCCGTGGACGAAGTGCTAATGGATTTTCGTCGTCCCACACATGCCTATTATGTGAAGTGAAACACCCTTCTATAGTGAAGAGAGCTTCATCCGTCCACAATATGTATTTGCAGAACGACGGATTCCTTGCCACTTCTTCCAACAACCACCGTGAATACTGAAGCCGCTGGCTGTAATCTCCAGGGCGCAACTGCTGCACCGGTACATACTTGTACGGATGTAGCAGATGCTCCTTCAAAATTCGGTGCACCGTCGTTCAGCTGATACTAGAATAAAATAAAAAAACATTTACTATTATATAACATTACTTTTTTTAATTAATTATTGCTGCAATTATCTTGTATTATAGCTTACTTTAAGCGGCGGCTCAGATCGCGCACACTGACGGTGGCATCTTCCTGTATGGTATCCAGGACTTGATCATTGGTTGTGTTTCTTCTTGCTGTTCTAGGGCGACCCATTTCGCTGCCTTGCGGCATCACGGACCCCGTAGTATAAAATCTATGGGCCACCCTGCGCAAGGTATTGTGGCTAGGCACTCTTTGGTCCGGATATCTCCGTTTAAAATCTTCGATTGCAAGTCCCGTATCTCCATCATTTTGGGCATACACCAAGAACATACGGAATAATCAGATGGCGAAAACATTTCTCCTTCAGTGTTTCTGACTGACTGACAAGATTTTATGTACGCTGTCGAACATAGCCGATTTCGGCAGTCATTTTGATCGCGATGCGGCGAATTCCATTGACACCGGATCACACGCGCCGCAATCATCAAAGATACGCAACTTCTTGCCGCTTCTACGTACACATTGTTTCGGGTTACTTTGATATTCGAATGTTCGTTTCCTTTCTAGAAAATCGACACGTAATAAGAGCTCAACAGTCAGGATGGTTCGTTCTTGACACTTATGCGAAACGCGAGTTTCCAAAGAATGTTGGTTTTTTTCTACGTGAATCCTGTTGTTCTGGTGGGAGTTAGCTCACAATGGGACCATGAGACACTACTTGAGGGAGAGGAAGCTCCTTCGGAAAAATCTTGTCAATCACTCAGAAATCCTCCGCGAAATATGTTCTCTGCTCAGGAATATTACAGAATGTTCTGGGTGTATGCCCAGAACAATGGAGACGCTAATGGTTCGCGTACGAGCGCGACCGCCTAGCGCGTAGCCTTCACTAGCACGGCCGCTCCAACGGTATGCGGGCGCTCTGATTGGTCGGGGTTTTTCGTTAATATCTGCTTAACGAAGCCCCATCCGACATTTTCGCAAAGGAAAAAGTTGTTTCAAATCACCTCCCCAACCATCCCTTTCAAGGAACTACAACATTTTTGGGACACCCTGTATATATGTACGCAGCTGTTACGTCCTAGCTTCGATTCACAAAAATTGAAGTTCACACATACAAATTAATTTCTCACTTTTGTTCCACGCCCCTCCCTATGGACACGCGTCTAAGCGGGATTGACTAACTGCGTCGAGTTCTTTATGTTACCTTTTGTTTTATTTTGGAATGTACCCGCAAAATACTTACTTAGGTCGATTGGTGCTCCTAAGCAGGTAATGGACGTATTGTGGGTCGCTTATTGGGATGTCGGTGAAAGACGGCAACACCACGGTGTAGTTTATCGATGTCAGCTTCCACGTGATGCCTGGTATCCTATTTTTGAGTCCTTCTGGTCTTGTTGAAGCGAATATCCCGAGCGGTTAGCGTCCTGCTATCGTGGGTTCACTAAACTCGCGGATCAACTTACGAAGTTGATTCTTACGTCCCGCGCGACGGGTTCTTTTGGGCATTTATATAAATGCATTGTATAAATTTATATAATAAAATAATATAATAAAACATATAAATTTATATAAATGCCCAAAAGAACCCGTCGAAATAGAGAGGTGATCCTCTCCTATTTCAGTTTATGGATGTTTTCTCCTTTGGAGGGGTCAAGCGGTTGCCCTCTCTAACCACCTCGTCCAGAGTAAAAGGAAAAAGGGAATTTGGAGTAATGAGGAAAGAGATCGAACTCTAAACTGTTATACAAAATAACTGCGTTTATTATAGTCCTTGCACGACTATTATGATTGATAGTTAACAATTCAATGATTTGCAATTTTTACAATTTGACGATTGACGATTGACGATTTACGATGCACGAGAATCTCCACGAGACTATCTAAGTCGAGAATGAATATCAATATAACAATGAGGCTTTTTATTTTTGCGGCAGTATTTATACCTTAGGAAAAGCCTAAATTTTGAGAGTGGGGCATTGTCTCTATGCGGATGCAATGCCCCCTCTTTTCCTATTACGCGCAAAATAGGCCTTCGGCGCTTCCATCCTTGACGGTAGTCCCAGATAGCCTCGGCTTTTCACCCGAGAAGCCGAACTATGCGCAATGCATTTCCCTACGATAAAAAAAAAAAAGTTCGAATTGTGAGATTGTTGGAAAAGTACAGCGACTCTGGCGCGAAGTCAGATAGCTAGCAGAAATCGGTATCTCCCAGTAAAGGGTAACCGCAGGATAGGTTAAACTAGGAGTTCGGATTGGGGAGCATGAGGCTGGACGCACGCTTTCCTGGCACTGGGGCAGTTGGTCGAGGTCACCATGCCTCTTCCACAAACCTCCAGGTCGGGTCAAAAACCACAACCTACCTGATGTTCCCTTATACCAAGGAGGCGCTTTGGCGTCTTCCTGGGCGGGGTGCGTCCGGTCAAGACCACTCACCGCACCTCCTCGAGGGGCTCCTGGGTCTCCGCTTCAGTAGTCGACGTTCGCTTACGAGAACCGATTTGCTAGATGCGGAGAGCGAACGCGGTAAGCTGGCAACGGGACGGATTTCTTGTTGACGACACGGCAAGTGAGAAGGAGTTCCGGGTACGGTGCCCACCCGCAATGGGGCACCAGTTTATGAATAATGGAAAACCACGGATTAAACGTTTACGGTGCAGAGGGCGTCGGATCCCTCAGTACCGGCGCGGTGAGGAGTAGTCGACCAGGGGGCCTATTCTCGAGTCGTACGATCAGTTTTCGTATACGCAAGTTGGTCACTTTCACATGATGTCGCTTCAAACGGTATTCTCGAATCGAAAGCGCTGATTCGTATACGACATGTTTCGTACGGTTTGCATCGGATGGGTGATGACCAGACTAAACACAAGTTCGTATGAAATTGGCGCATGCGCACTAGTTTTAGCGCCAGTAATTGACGATCGTGCAGCGTCGTGTAGCGAAATTGAGCAGTATACCTGTATAACCTAGAAAATGGCAAATTTCAGTAATGCCGTAAATCTAGCTGTATTAAATGAAGTATTATACGATCCGCCTTCTAGGCGGATCGTTCGACAACGTGTCGATCCATTTGAGATACCGGATGATCAGTTTATAAAATTATATCGACTAAATAAATGTATAGTTACCGACGTTATAAATATCGTCGAAGAATTTGGGGAACCAGTCTCTCGGACGTCAGCATTAGACTCCTAGACAAAGGTAATTATATCATATTAATGCTTTGTCCACATGTATAGTGTTTACGAAAACAATAGTCTGATCAATAAATAAAATGTCGCACATTATTACTAGTCTTTCTTTGATGTCTATAAAAATTCAATACGTTTTTAGGTATTAACAGCAATGCAATTCTTTGCGTGAGTAAGCTACCAATCAGACGTTGGACATAACATTTACACTTCCATTAGCCAACTATCCGTCAATCGATGCATTCATAGTGTCATAGATGCTCTAAATCAGCAACATGTGCAAAATGAATGGGTAAAGTTCCCGAGAAATATACAGGAACTGCAAACACTCAGAAATAGGTACAGTGTTATTTTTCGGAATGTTATGGTTTATTATCATATAATTCTAATCCCAATACATTTTACAATTACAATGTTTGTATAATGCATTATTTAGATTTTATCAACGGCATGGATTTTCCGGTGTTATCGAATGCATCGATTGTACACATGTTGCAATCGTAGCACCTGGCATCAATGATCCGGAGTATCCAGAACATATATATGTAAATCGTAAAGGATATCATTCCATAAATGTTTAATTGGTATGGTAACAAAATAATAAAACTGAAATAATAACATCACGACTATAAGAATATGATATCGCTGTTACAGGTTTCTGATCCTGATTTAAGGATAATACATGTGAATGCACGATTCCCTGGGAGTACGCACGATAATTATATTTTGAACAATAGCAATATATTGCCAGCCCTAAAAAGTATTAACGAATATCATGGAAATGGTACAGCCTCAAAATTCATCAACGCGTGCGTGGTATTGCACAATATGTGCATACAAAATGGACTCCCTGCGCCTCAGCAAGAGGAAGAAGAGAATGAGGTTGATTTAGGAATTTATAATCATGTTCCTCAAGTTGAAGATTTGAATACAAATGTAAGAATAGCGAATCCCGATTTAGCAAGAGGACGAGCACTTGAACAGCATATAATTAGGTCCTTTTTTACTTAAGAAGGAGAATATTGTGTTTACTTAGTATTTTTATTTTATAATATATAATACACCAATAATATACGAAATATAATACAGCAAACATACAGAAAAATATATATATATTTTATAAAATTGTACTTTGTATTCAATTCTACACCGAAAGTCTTAATAATAGAATATCAATCATTTTTATAACTACTTTATTATTACATTACTATTTTAAAGTAGATATGTACAGGCACCTTAACTTGTATACAGAGCTGTAAAGTAATGATTACTTTTGTATTCATTACAATTTGGAATAATTACATTCGAATTCATCTAGTAAATGTTTTACCCTATACTGTTATGAAAAAATTATTTGTACCTCTTTTCCATTACAATTGCAATATCTTTCCACGTTACCCATGAGGTAATATTGCTGTCAACGCGTTTTCTTAAAAGTGGTGTCCCCACTAGGCCTATTCCACTAAGAAGAATATGCATAACGCACATAGTTTAAGTAATGTTAAGTAATTCTTGAGTACTTTCTTTTTAGTAATTATGCAATACATTATTCTTAATTACTGAGTAATTCAATTACTTTTAAATAATTTCTTATAACTACCCAGAAAGTAATTAAAAGGTATCCCCAATCTAAAGTAAATAAAAATATCTAAAAGTATATTACGAGCCAGAGCGATAGCGACGCGCGTGTGAGCCCTGCGAGTGGGTTGAATTCAAGAATCGGAGAAGATACGATTAGTCCTGCTTATTTCAATGGATCCAAAGATTGAGGATGGAGTAGAAATCGCAGACGACTCTGACGCGAAGTCAGATAGCTGTTGGGAATTGGTATCTCCCGGTAAAGGGTAACCGTAGGATCGGTATCTCCCAGTGAAGGGTAACCGTTGGGAAGGTTAGGTAAAGAATAAGAAAGGAAAGATTGGTATCTCCCAATTAAGGGTAACCATAGGATCGGTATCTCCCGGTAAAGGATAACCGTTGGGAAGGTTAGGTAAGGATTGAATCGTATCGTTGGAATATAATACGCGTCGTGGATAAAGCCTCGCAACTATTAATTCTAAACAAATAATAACTCGAGCGGTAAAGTTATTATGTTGTGGGGTCGTTACACAGGTTAGGATTGCTTATTCCAATGGTGAAGATTTAATAATGATTTAACAGACCTTTTAAGGATTACAAATGATTATATATTCAAAACTGAATAATTCTAATAATACAATTTTACAGTGTCGTGTTGTCGCGGTTAGTGTATGAATTTAATTACCTAATTGTTGCATGGTGTTAACGCACTGGCGATGCGGGGGTCGAGAATGCTTCTATGCCGTAATAGATTTTGTACTGTCCTCGCGGATCTATATGGTTAATGTTGATCGAAAGGGATCTGAAGCCCGATCTTACTGAAGCGCAACTCTGAAGACGATCGACGTGACTTTACCAAGTAACTCTTTCGTACTAATCCCGCGAGTAACGAAAATCATGGGTTTATATACCCCTAGATATTGGTTGGGATACGTCAGTAATTCCCATATATGGAAATTTGGCGGTTGAGATTTTCGTTACTCAGAGGTGAACATCTGTGGGGCTTTAGGGAAAGTTTAGATAAAGGGTTACCCACGCAACGCGAGTTAAAAGATGATTCTGAGAAAAGTATGGTACAGCTGCAGGGTGCACTTCGGTAAGACCAGACTCCACATTTCAAGGGGTAGATAAAATAAATGAACGCGAGCTTCGAAAAGAACGGGTGTGCATACGTAACAAGTAATTAAAAGATAATTATAATTACTTTTTAATTATTTTGAGGTAATTTTATATACTTTAGATTTGGGATACCTTTCAATTACTTTCTAGGTAGTTATAAGTAATTGAATTACTCAGTAATTAAGAATAAGGTATTGCATAATTACTAAAAACAAAGTAATCAAGAATTACTTAAATAATTACCTTCTAATTCAAAATTGAAATTTATTGTACTATGCAAATTTTCGAAAGATAGAACTTTCATATGATTTATCCGTAGTGTGTAGTAGCTAAAGTTTCTAAGGCTGTCGCAATTCTTTCTTTAGCTACTACATCCCTCTCCAACAATGCCAATTTTTTATTGTAATACTCCTTCCTATTTTCTTTGTCTTCCTCGGCTATTCGTGCCAGAAGCACTGAAGATCGTGATTTCATGCCAGTTTGTTTTTGTAATTTAGTGGCTTGACGTAGAGGGTGTTTCTGTCTCACTATAAATAAGCAATATATTAATCCATGTCCAGCGGGCACTTTTAACTTATAAATAAAAATATTTAAAATAAAGTTAAGTAAATAAATTTGTTATGAAAGTTCATAACAGTAACCGTTTCTATATAATTAGGAAAATACATCAGCTATTACTTACCTTTTTCTATCTTAATCGTTGGTCTCTCCACTATCGTTGAAGGGCCAGGTTGCGAGTCTGCTGGTGTTTCCACCTTCTCGTCGTCCACCAAGTTTGCGTCTAAATATTCTTCGGAGTAGTCTTTCAATGGAAAAAGTAATATTCTAGTACCTTGGATATACTTTTCAATTTTTAAACATATTTACGTACAAATTGTATCGGCGTTTCATCTACATTGGAATCATCCTTCACTTGTGTAGGATGTATTGTGTTGTGGACACGTTCCTCCTCCACCGATAAATTGTCTGTACTTAAGGGGATAGACACGGGTAATGCAGCGAGATGACATTACCGGCAAAACTGGGCGTAAAAAGGGGTCCGTGATTTTTCGCTTTTCGTCCTTATATTAGCATATTTTGGGCTGAATGAGGGCTCATTCGAAAGAGGAAGCTTGAATACATCCGGGGCTGGTCATAATTCAACGAGATCTGGTTAATATCTAATAATATAAGTGTCCAAAGTAGAGAAAGAATACGATAAAATACATCTGCAGAATCTAAGTATTTGTAGGTCACTATAAGAGTTTTGTGACTCACACGATGACCAGCCCCGGATGTATTGAACCTTTCTCTTTCGAATGAGCCCTCATTCAGCCCAAAATATGCTAATAGAAGGACGAAAAGCGAAAAATCATAAAGGCATTCCCAAAATCGAGTTCCGCCATTTTGTGGATAATGGTAGAACAAGTCACGTACCAAATTTAGTTCAGGCAGTCGTTATGAGATGGCGCTTTCTGAGAAGGACTACTAACGTGAAATCGATACATTGCGACGTTGTCATTCTGGCATTATAGCGTCTATCCTTACCCTACGCTGCGCTGTTGCCATTTTACTGAAATCGAAATATTCTTACATATGTGATAGCAAAAGCGTGAATGCATTTCACAATGCACGCACGAACGCACGCATACACACAAAGAAAGTATTTATTATATATTGTTATATTTAATTAATATAAACATAATTTTTCCCCGCTCCTTTTCCTCGTCCTCCTCCTCCTTCTCCTCCTCCTCTTTTCCCTCTTCCCCCGTATTTCAGGGAGTGCACCTCCCGTTTGAGCCTGGCAATCTGTAATGTAGACAATAAACAGAAATGTTATGTTAATAATTTTTTTTTTTTTTTTTTTTTTGTTGGGCGGGTGGAAAAACCTTCATAGGCACCGAGCGCCGGTGGACGATGCCAGCGTCCGGTAGTGTGAGATTCCTACTCACTAAAAAACCACCCGCTTCCCACGTTAGCCCCCCGGACCAGACCTGCTTTCGCATAACAACAGTCCGGGGGCGTGGCAACTAGGCCCCGTTAGGGCCTCCGCCGGTCGGATAGAACCGAAGCTAGGGGGAGCCCGGAGTATCATCCAGGCATCCCTCCTCTCTCTTGCGACGCAGCACACGCTCCACGTAGTGCGCGACCGCTTCCCATTCGGTCGGCCCCCGCAGCATCACCCCCACGATGTTGTCGGGGGTGACGTCTCCTACGAGGGCGCCGAGATCTACCCTATCTCTGGCGAAGCGGTCACACACGAAGAACGTATGGAGCGCGTCGTCCCTTGCTGCGTCGCAATACCGGCATCCCGGGGATCCGACCTTGCCCATCCTCGACAGGTACGCACGGAGTTATGTTAATAATTACTTGAGAAACTAATACAATGATTGGGAGGTTCAACTTGGGGAAACTGTAAGAAATATCATACCAATAAAACATGTTTTATTTTTATTTTCATTTATTTTATGTTTTAATTTTGTTCTCACCGAGAGGCGTACTTTTGAATGTGTGTGAAATTGAACTGTATTGTGCCGGACTTACAGAGTTGCGAGTTTACAGCACAATACGGTACAAACGTAGCACAATTTAAAAAAATCAAAAATTCGAAAAGTGCGGTGCTAACTTCACACACATTATTTTTGAGGGATGAGGCAAAAAGAATTCGAAGGTCGCAAAATAAGGTTCACCCTAATGGACATACACACCTGTTGCTGCATTATCACGAGCATCCTCAGATGCGCTCGCGATTCTGAGCTTTTCGACCGCGATCTCCTCCTACGAGCCGTTCGCGACCGGCTCCGCGACCTAGATTCGCGGGGCGGCGGCGGCCCCGCAACGTCCACCTTCTGCGGCCGACGGCTCCTGGACCGCGACCGCGACCTAGATTCGCGGGGCGGCGGCGGCCCCGCAACGTCCACCTTCTGCGGCCGACGGCTCCTGGACCGCGACCGCGACCTAAATTTGCGGGGCAGCGGCGGCCCCGCAACATCCACTTTTTGCGACCGACGGCTCCTGGACATCTAAAAGTGGAAAAAACAATTAGCACACTACATTTTGTACAAGACATTCATTGTCAGTTATTGTGAAAGTGACGCGAGTCGAAATAAAAAAAAGATACTGCATTTTACACGACACTTATACCATTTTCATAACAACTTGCACGTATAATCATAAAAATAGGTCTAGTAAGCGGAAGGTACTTACGATAAAATTATTCTATAATTTATTCGAATTATATATTTTTGTGTCCTCACTGCCGCACAGGTTTGTAAGAACTGCCGTTCCTCACAGTCCCGGCTCCGTCCCGATTCACACATAGCGATAAAACAAAAGCGGTAAAACAAAAGTACAATACAAAACTCGACGATTCGTCAAAATCGCGAAATTGGAGGACAGCGATGCCATGTTTCCGTGTGGTCGTAGCAGTATTTTCGTGCATGTGGCAACTCTTTCTTACTCACAAGGGAAGGCGCGATCCGGACGAGCGCTTTTTGAGCGAAACCGGGCTCAAATGATGAGGGCTGTTAGGCATAAAAAAAAGTGCAAAACATTAGGGGTATCTCGCCAGTCCTTTTTATAAAAAGTGGCTTTAAACATTTACAGGTCAGTAGATGTACAAAAACAATCAACTTCTCAATAGAAGTTGTTGTAGCTGCATGTGTTACGGCACAGGTTCATCTTCTAGAGTACGTGGGTTCGAGATTCTGCATTGGAAAATTCTTTTTTTCAAACTGCATTTCTATTTCTTATTTCTTTTTTTACTCATTGCTATATGAGTAATATATAAGAATTATAATATTATGTTCAGATCTATATTATTTGCAATTTCTACGCATATATATATTCAATAGCCAAATACATAATGATTAAAAAATGAATTTTATTTTAATAGACGCTTTAGTCACATTTGTTATTAATAAAAAATGAGGTAATTAATGAAATACGTGATTAAAAAATGAATTTTATTTTAATAAACGCTTTAGTCACATTTGTTATTAATAAAAAATAAGTTAATTAATGAAATACGTGTTATTAAAAATTGTAGTCCACATCCTATACATTCTAATTCTTATATATTATTTATATAGCAGTGAGTAAAAAAGAAATAAGAAATAGAAATGCAGTTTGAAAAAAAGAATTTTCCTATGCCGAGTTTCGAACCCACGAACTCTAGAAGATGAACTTGCGCCATAACACACGCAGCTACAACAACTTCTAGTGAGAAGTTGATTGTTTTCGTAGATCTAGTGACCTGTAAATGTTTAAAGCCACTTTTTATAAAAAGGGCTGGCGTGATACCCCTAATTTTGCACTTTTTTTATGCCCAACAGCCCCCATCATTTGAGCCCGGTCTCGTTCAAAAAGCGCTCGTCCGGATCGCGACCTTCGCGAAATATTTTCTATTTCACTTGCACCACGACCCGAGGAAAACGTCAGCGGCTCGCGTAAAAATTCGAATGCACAAAGGTTTGAAAACCGGTTTTTATTTTAAACAAAGATTTGAGTAGTTGATGTCATGTACTATAAAACGTATATTCTGATTTCTCGGTAAAATCAGAATCGATTTTACGGTAAATTACGGAATTTCAGATCGATTTACGGAAAATTCAGATCGCGATTGTGAAAAAAATAATTATCCGATAGTCTCCGTTTTTTGCACAGATATAGAACACATTAATCGCTACTTATCCCCAAACAGCCAGCGCTGCACCTAAAAAAAATGAAGGAGTTGTGGATTTCCGAAAAAAGCTGAATTTTCCGGTTTTCCCGATTTTTCTTCATTTCTCATTATCCGAACGAGACGTTCGAGGTCTTTTTCTGTAGGTATTTTTATCGTCTACATTTTATCTGCTTAAAGCATTGATATTGCTGGATTAGTTTAAAATTTATAAGTAAAAAACGACAAAAATTACGATCTTTTCGCATTAAATTGTTTGTAACAAGAAAACGGAACAGAGTGAGGAGTGAAAAACATAAACATATACGTATTAATCTACGCATCCCCTTTTATTTAATATTTTTGTCACACAAAAATGCTCTACTGATTGGCCTATGTTTTCGTATGCGAGCGATTCGTACACGAAACACGCTATACGAAAGTGTTCGTATGCGACTACATTGACACGAAACGTAGACCCGCTGATCAGTTGTTCGTCGTTCGGATTACGGTAAAGAAGAAGGCACACGTGCTTTTATATGTGGAACATTCATAATTTGTGAATTGTTCCATTTCTCTGTAATTTGAACATTTGAACATATTAGTGATTAGTGTGTGCTATGTGTGACCGTTCTATTGCGATGGAAAGAGAAGACCAAGACACAAAAAAGAATGACAGAAAAAGAAAATATCCCACGCTGTCTGTAAAACGGTTATCGAAAAATAAGAAATATCGAGAAAGGTAAGTCACATTTCTATACACTTATTTTTCTTTAGTTCTTAAAATATAGTGGGGCGCAACAATATTTGCGGTCCAACAAAATAGCTTATCCAAATGAATTTTTTTGAAAAGTTAAACAAATTAATTTATTAAGGTATGTACTTGTGTCGTTTAAAAAAATTACAATATACCGAAATCGGGGAAGAAATAGTAAAAGGCAATTTTTTATCTTTTTTATTTGAGGCTGTAATTGAAATCTAAAATATGTCTTTCGTAGATTGAAATAAGTTGTATATTCTGATAATTTCATCTAGATCGGTCAATGCATTTAGAAATTACAAGTAAATAAAATTTCCAAAAATCATGATTTTTCATCTAAGAACATAACTAGTCACATCTATGAAAGACATATTTTAGATTTCAATTACATGCTCAAATAAAAAAAATACAAAATTGCCTTTTACTATTTCTTCCCCGATTTCGGTATATTGTAATTTTTTTAAACGTACATTAATTAATGTAAATTAATTTGTATAACTTTTCAAAGAATTTCAAGTCATTTGGACTGTATATAATTTTATTACAAACGATAGATTTGTACAATTATTATTACTTAGTATTACTACAAACGGTATACTTTTTAGGTATGGTTAGTTTATTAAGGTGTCGCAGGATTGTATTTCGATTTGTGAATTCGGGGAAATGAAACATTTTTATAATGTCTATTATTACTCGTATTCGTATATAACTTGGATAGTTATAGTTTAGCTGCACGTTCGGATGTGTAAGACAATAATGTGGAAATATTTATACGCGAGATACAGCGGTCATTATCGGGGGGGAAACAAGCAACTTGATCACATTGAATGGGAAACAAAGAACGTCCACGTCCTCGTAGAACGTTCGATCCCGTTTCGAGGTAATATCAATCGTTAAATCTTTCATGCATTTTTGAATACCAGAAGTATCTATCCGGACGTAAGAAAAGTGATTATATTTTGTTTTCGTAAAAATATTGTTTCGCTAACAAAATACTGTAGTGTCATCATAATATTGTCCAAAACTTTCCCACGACCTCCTAAAGATCTGTACGAAACTGACTAACTTAGTTAGTCAATTGAGTGAACAGTTCGAAAAAAAATGTTTCCGACAATTGAGTGGATTTGCTTTCTGTCACCGGCACGGTCAAGCAGCGTTTACCTCGCGAAAGGCGAACACGTGTTTCTCGGACCTCTTCGTTTCTTCGTTACTACACAACTTGCCATAAAATGAAATAGCACCCTGTAGCCTCTCGCTGAAGATGTACTGTAAAACAGGGTTTCTCACACTTTTTCCACAATGGTACACTTCGCAAACTCGGGAATTTTAACCCTTATCACTTAGCTTATTTTTTAATTTGGGTAATTCCAAATAGTAAAAATTAAAACGTCATTTATTTAGTAATTATGTTTAAATAGAAAAACTTTTCAAATTGTCGCGGAACACGTATTCAGGTTCAACGGTGATTTTAAATATTTCCGCATGTGTGAGAGAAACGCAATCGAAATTGAAGATTAAAACTTTTCAATTTTTTTGTTCAAATTGTCATGAAACTGTCACTAACATGTTTATTCCATCACGAAAAGATGCCGAACACGACAGAAGTTTGACAGTAATCGGAATTGCTTGAAAAATATAACTGCACGATTAGAGCCATCTCAGCTGAAAATAGTCCGATTTACGTGAGATGAGGTATCATTTTATTCGGGAGAACAACATAAATTCTTTCGTATCACCTTTTCAATCGATTAAATGAAGAGCGCAGTATTTGACTTTGTGAATAATTGATGAGGCGCCGGCCGTGCGACCGTAGACAGCCGAGCGAATCCAGGTACGGCGCTTAGCGAACGACAAAGGATAGCGTGAAGTCAAGCAGAAATATGTCAGTTTTTTTTATATTTTTCATGATAATAATTAGTAATCAAAATGATATGTTTTTATAATGTATATATTAATTAGTAGTTCGATAAATTAAATAAATTATAAATTTCATAAATTATTGCTTCTTACTTTTTATTATATTATAATTATTTGATTCATTGTTAATAATAATAATACACATATAGTAACACAAAATAATATATATAATTATCAATAATAGAAATTTAAAATGTAATGAGAATAATTTGTTCTGTGCTACGAGATTTTAATAGTAAAAGGCAATTTTTTATCTTTTTTTTATTCTGAAATTATATTATATTATATCTGAAATATGTTTAAAAATTAAAAACAATGGGTGTTTATAATGAAATGCAAAGTACAAACTTTATTTTTAAGTTTATGTTAAAGTACAAAAAGTTAAATTATTATATATAATAATTATACAACTTTATATCATATCATGACAAAAATTCACACGAAAAAAGTCTACGTACAAAGATTCTTTTATATACTAATACGTACATTATACGGTACAAAGATTCTTTTATATACTAATACGTACATTATACGGTACAAAAATTAAATTAACACTTTGTCGCATAGTCTTTATTTTTTATCACATCCTGCAAACTGTTACGCATGGAATTCACTAACTTTTTAGTTTCTTCTATGGATATTTTATCCCATTCTTCTTGCAGTATTCCTCGTAATGCTACTTCGGATGTTGTAGTATATCTTTTAGGTCTAATGCGCCTCCCTAATAATTCCCATAAATGTTCGATGGTATTTAAATCTACCGATTTGGGGATCCGCGCAGTTGAGATTTTACATTATACAATAATCGTTTCTTCACTATATATGACGAACATTTAGAATCGTTATCCTGTTGAAATGTAAAATTATTTGCCAGTCTCAATCTTGCCGCACTCTGCTGCAAATTATTTTGTAGGATGTTCGAATATTCATTTTTAACCATAATTCCGTCGATAAAATCTAAATTTCCTACGCCACTAGCTGCAATACAACCCCAAACCATTACACTTCCACCTCCTAGCTTGATGGTAGCACAAGTATTTTTCGGATGGAATTCTTCGTTTGATTTCCTCCAAATCGTTGTTCTTCCATCGGATCCAAATAAATTAAATTTGCTTTCATCGCTGAATATTACTGTGTCCTACAATTCCTGCGGTTTATTTATATATTGTCCCGCAAATATTATTCCGTTTTTTTTTTGTTAACTGCGGCCACGAAATGCTTACGCCTTGCAGCGCGTCCATAGTAATGTGTTCTTTTCAGAACATTTCGTACAGTATGCGCCGTAAAAGTTTTATTACTAGTGTTTGCAATTTCATTTACGATGTTTTTTCCTTGATGTAAAATGTGCATGGCTGTTTTAGGAATAAAAAAAGCATTTTCTTATATACTGTCTGTAGGTAGTATTACTTAATACATTTACAGTTAGTTATAAACGGTTAAATAAAAATTTTTCTATTCGGAAGGGTTGTTTTTGGGGCTCTCAATAATGGTCTCGTTCTTAGACCGCGGTTTATGGTTAGGACATACACAGGGCAATCGCTGAATATTAAAAACTGGTCACGAATGATGCTGTATTTTATAAAGCATCTAACTGGAAAATTTTGACTAGCAAACGAGAATAACAATTTTATAATAACTTTTTGGTACATCTTAGTTGATTCAGAACATCGTTACGTTGTAAACCACCCAACATTGCGAATTATTTCATTATCATCCACAATATGATTATTTTTCTGATTTCTACCAACACACTGCTCTACTTTTGCAGATTTTTTTTTATTTATAGTAGATTATAACATTGAAAAAGTATGAGTTAAACCTTGGTAAGTAACTGCGTCAAAATATTCACGTATCAGACTCTTCATACGATATACGATACATGAAATTCGTTTTAATATGGCCAATTTTAAAGTAATCGTATCTTTCAAAATTGGCCTGTAAAGGGAATAAATAGGACTCTATCTTCTTTTTTCTCAAAAATCTAAATATTTTGGTCTTTTGTTTGTACAATGAATACCAGCATGTTTGTGACGATTTTTTGATGAAAATGACACCTAACATGATGTGGTTTGTTTAATAAATGACGAAATCACATCCAAAATGTAATTGCATAATCAAAAGAGAACTTCACTACAGATAGTCCGATGTACCTGAAGTGAGGTATCATTTTAATTGGGATGACACCAGGAATCCATTGATGCTATTTCCACGAGGCTGTCATGAAAAATATCAAACGACTGATATATTTTTGGTACTCTGCCCGCTAAGCGCCATACCTGCGTTTGCTCGGCTGCCTACGGTCGCACGGCCGGTGCCCCATCAATTGTTCACAAAATTAAATTCTGTGTCCTTCATTGAATCAATGGAAAAGGTGGCAGCAAAGAATTTTCTGGTGTTTTCTCGATTAAAATGATACCTAATGTCACGTAAATCAGACTATTTCCAGCTTAGATGGCTTCTGATTGTGCACTTCTATTTTTCATGCAATTCCGTTAATTATTGTCGAAATATAATTAATTATAATTATTGATTCTTTTCGCATAGCCGGCAATTAAAAAAAACAGCGTGCCTCGCGGTAAGTCGAAGTACCGCGGAGGAAGCAGGTACTTCGTACCAAATATTCCAAGAGGATGAAGTTCTTGCTATGGCAGGACATGAAGAAGTAAAAACTGTCGAAGATATTGAAATTACTCAAGAAATTATAGAAGAAATAGATTTCGAGGAAAACGAAAAGATGGATGTAAACAAAAGCGAAGAAGAAAGAGCGACACCAGTGACGGAAGGTAATAACCTGGTAGCCAGCTGCGAAAGGCCATCAGTAATGGACATCGAGGAAGAAACGAATGAAGATGTCGGAAATTCTATGAATTACGACTGTAACTACACTGACGGACAAAATTAAAGGGACACTATTTTAAAACGTCATATCTATGGGAGTTTTCAATCGATTTTGGGGAAACTTCGCGAGGAGTAGTTTTGAAGTGTCCTCTAA
>NC_071979.1:1056853-1095375 GCF_026283585.1 Hylaeus volcanicus
TTAGAGGACACTTCAAAACTACTCCTCGCGAAGTTTCCCCAAAATCGGTTGAAAACTCCCATAGATATGACGTTTTAAAATAGTGTCCCTTTAATTTTGTCCGTCAGTGTATGTTGTAGAGCGGGCGGAGCCACAATAGTCAAACAATTCAATATCGAGTGGAATAGATTTATCCGATTTTGCGTATGTTTTCGAACAAATAAAAAATTTGCAAAAACATTCGCCTATAGGCTGCGGCATTGAACATTTTGAAATAATTGGATGTCAACAGTATGGATTGGAAAAGTCGTACAATGTTCAATGCCGAATGTGCAATCATGTGGAGCGTATATCCTGTCTTCAGCAGAATGATGGCAGCATGGATATTAACCACGCCGCTGTTTCCGCAACAATGGTGACGGGTGGCGGATACAATCAACTGGAAGAAGTAATGTCTGCCATGGACGTGTCCTGCATGACGAAAACGATATACGAGAAATGTCAGAATGACATAATCGATGCCTTCGAAGTGGCCGCACAACGCGAAATGGAAGATGCAGGAAGAGAGGAACAAGAATTAGCCAGAACAAGGGGCGATATAGTTCCAGGAACTGATATACCGTGGATATCAGTTATCGCAGATGACAGCTGGATGAAGAGGTCATACCGCGGAGGTGATTACAATTCCCTTTCTGGGGTAGGAGCCATTGTGGGGTACCACACAAAAAAAGTATTATACATAAGCGTGAAAAATAAATTTTGCCTGATTTGCCAAAGAGCGGCGAAGAACGAGGAAGAAGCGCGCGAGCATCGATGCTTTAAAAACTGGGGTCGTAACCAGAATTCGACTGGGATGGAAAGTGCTGCTATTGTGGAAGGGTTCAAGTGCAGCATAGAAATGCACGGCCTCATCTACTCTATACTTGTTGCCGATGGCGGTAGCAGCGTGTACAAGAAGATATTGGACAATTATCCATATGAAAAGTACATGGTGCGTGTACGCAAAATAGAATGCACCAATCACCTGCTTCGCAATTTTGGTAGAAAAATTACTGATATTGCAACAAAAGGCCGCCACAAGGAGCTAAGAGCTATCGTACAACAGAATGCTATACGCCTGCGTACAGGTATTAAGAAAGCTGCAGAATACCGATCTAAAGAAAAATTAAGACTCGTTGAACAAATATAAAATTTGAAAGAAGATATGAAAAATGTACCGAGTCACGTTTTCGGGGAGCACAAGAACTGCCAGAAATTAGCATACTTTTGTAAGAAATACTCTGATCCCGACAGAGTGAATTATGATCCAAAGCTGAAAGAAGCCGGTATATATCAAAATATCGAAGAAGCGATGCAGCCACTTTTCGCTAAAGCTGAAAGTTTGCTATACGCTCTAAATAATAATGCTGTTGAAAACTTTAATAATATCATTGGCAAATTTATCGGAGGTAAAAGAATAAATTTTGGACGAAGAGGCTCGTATCAGGGCAGAGTCAACGCTGCTGTCGTCCAATTCAACACGAAAGAGACGTTCAGCAAATTGAGTATAGCAATGGACAAAGAACCGACAACGACCGTGAGGAAAATGGAAGAATCTCGGAAGCGTGCAGCAGATATGGCAAAGAAATATAAAGAAAAAGCGAAAGTATCATCCCACAAAAATCAGCAACAATCGTGCGATCAGGATTACGGCCCCAGCGCAGAAAAACCGGATATGGAAGCAACAGTGTACTCTTCCGACTGTGAAAGGCATTTGACTACACTCCGTGAGTGGCAAAATATGCGATGGAAGATCGAAGCAGAAACTCGCGATCAAGCGGAAAGCGAGAAATGGATATCTTACAGGAGAAAATTATTAACCGCATCCAATTTCGGCAAGATATGCTGATTACGAAAAGATACATCGCGGGCAAATACTTCAAAAAGTATAATGTATCCGCAAATACCAAATCTACGTTGCCTACAATACGGAAGGGAGAACGAGGCAAACGCCTTGAGGCAACTGGAAGACGAATTAGGAATTCATATTCGACCATGTGGCCTCTTCATCGATGCCATTGTGCCTTACTTAGGTGCAACTCCTGATGGCATCGTAGACGATGATACCATCGTCGAAGTGAAATGCCTGGAATCGGTCAAGGATTTATCGCCTGCTGAAGCAATACAGCAGTTACCTGCGATACGGCGTATCTTTCGAGGTGATGAAATGAATAAAAATCACCACTACTATTATCATGTGCAAGGACAGCTGCACATAACAAATAGACAATATTGTCTATTTGATTTATGGATGCCGAAAGGAGTGAAAATTGTACAAGTACCAAGAAATGATCAATTCTGGGCAACAGAGATGGAGGAAAAACTTAAGAAGTTTTATGAGGACTCCATGTTCCAGGACTCATAGATAGTAGATTTAATCGACACCAGCTGATTAGAGAACCTCCATATATAAAAACAGGAAGAGCATGTACAAGTACACAATGAAGTACATATAACGATTGATGATAATATCGCAATAGCACCGGCGAATGCATTCAGCTCATATGAAGAGCTGTATACGTAGTAATGTACAAATGCACCGGCGAGTGCATTCAGCGCATATGAGGAGCTGTATACGTAATAATGTACAAATGCACCGGCGAGTGCATTCAGCGCATATGAGGAGCTGTATACGTAATAAGGTACAAATGCACCGGCGAGTGCATTCAGCGCATATGAAGAGTTGTATACGTAATAATGTACAAATGCACCGGCGAGTGCATTCAGCGGATAGGAGAAGCTCTGGAATAAGCAATATTCCAAACTGTAAGTACGAAAATATGGAAAATATGCGTATATGGAGAATGATGAGAACCGTCTATGACGGGGGTGGGGCTCTTCCCACTCTCCTAATAATTTTTACTTCCAGCTATTCTTTCAGTTCAATTGGAAATAACACGTATAAAAGTGTAAGTATGACACTTATACTTTTGTTATGAAAATACTTAGATTAATTGAAAATAATAAGTTTTTGTTGACCAGTATCAAAGACAAAAACCAAGCTGTATGAAACAAGGAAAGAAAGCAAGTATTTGCAATGCTTGCATACAGATAAGTAACATACACACATTTACAGTCTTATTGTATACAAATTGATTACAATTCGTTCTAACTTTTTATCACAGGTTCTATGACCAGAAACTAGAATCGAAAGGGGTCAATGATATTGCAACAAAATATTTTTCAGAAATAGGAAACACCCGTAATGGATTCTTCAGGATACGTAGGTATCAGTTTTTACATTCAATTAGTATAAACTCAAAAAGTAATTTTTATTAAACTTCTTTATTTTTACAGATGAAACCAGAGTGTATAGCATGATACTTCAAAACATGTATGCGTCGTCCGATGGAAATAATTGTATTAATTGAAAATCACCATATATGCATAGAGGAAAGAAAGTAAGTCTTTGCAATACATGCATGCTGATATATAACTAACACATATATATTAACATGTTTATTGCATACTGAGTTATTACAACTTGTTCTAACTTTTTACCTCAGGTTCTACAACCAGTAACTGCAATCGAAAGGGGTCAGTGCCGTTGCAACAAAATATTTCTCAGAAATAGTCAACACTAGTAATGGAGTCTTCAGAAAATGTAAGTATCGATTTTTACATTCAAGTGGGAAAGTACTTGTTATTGACATCTATGAATTTATTTGAATTATTTTTTAGTGACTACTATCAATGGTGAAAATCCTGCTCTATCAGGAAAGGAAAGGAAGCAGGTCTTTGCAGTGTAAGCATAAAGATAAGTAAATCATGTACATTTACATGTTTATTGCACGCAGATTCATTGTAATTCATTCTAACTTATTATTGTAGGTTCTATGACAATAAAGGGGTCAGTACCATTGCAAGAAATATTTATGAGAAATAGAAAACTAATAGTGGATTCATCAGGAAGTGTAGGTATCAGTTTTTACATTAAAGTAGTATAAATTCAAAAAGTACTTATTGTTAAACTTAATTATTTTTACAGGTGCAACTAAGGTGTACAGCGTAACAGTTCAAGAGATCCGGTATCGTCTCAACCTAATTTTGTACATAATATTTGTTCAATAACTTCTTTCTACATAGGACGTTTAATAATCTTATAATAAGCGTATAGCATTCCTGTTTGCTGTAGTATTTTGTTAATAAAAAAAGGTTTGTACTTTACAGGTCAGAATTTAAATCCCTTTTTGTCAGTGTTTCAATATCCATTTGCTATTTATGTATTAATCTACCCCAAGCTAACCGTCGAAACTTTCATGTAAAAAATGTAATACAAACTAAGAAACTTTATTTTCTGGGGATTTCCCCTCATTTATTTTTCCTTCTCGCTAATAAAGAAATGTGTAATGTAACAAATTTCATTTTCTTGGAATATCCTGTCACCTACTTTTCCTTTTCATTCATAATTCCTTATTGCAACTATTATAACGTAAACACATTTCGAACAATTAACTTTTTACGCTTGCACTATCAACGTACTTCCCGTTTAAATCACTTTAAAATTACTACGCTGAACATTCGGAATCCCTTAAGGACGAAGTGTACAGTATATGTTGTTGAGAAGTAACTATACTGTATGGCAATAACGAGCAGCTCCATCTAGTTTTCCTCCGCTGCCGCATATCTAATGGTAATACCATTTCTATGCAGAGAGTAGCTGCTGTAATACCGACCTGCCGAATCGGAGAGGTCAAGTGCGTGTCTACCCCCATAATGGACCACCGCCTGTGGCATTTAAATTTCTATTAATTGAAGACTGCTTAGCCTTCCCTTTGCCTCGGAAATCTTGCCACGTCCATTTTACAAAGGAAAAAAAATATGTTAATGCAGCTTTTGCAAAATTGAATATAAAACATTTATAAACACTATGTAAACACTTACGCGTCTCCATTGTTTCCAGTCTTTCTTCGCCCCTGGCGAAGCGTTTAAAATATTTGTTACTTCTTGCCATAAACGCTGCCTAACCTTATATGTATAATCGGCCGAAAATTTCGATCTCGTTAGGTTTGGGTTTGCTTCAATAAATTCAATAAGAATTTCTTTCTGCTCGCGGGATATGTTCCCCGTTCGTTTCGTTGCCTTAACCTCGTCGCACATTTTTCTTTCACACAATGTTTTCCACGATGTTTCCGCAAATGATTGTGGGCTACTACTGCCTTTCCTCAAACGCTTCTCGGTTAATGCTGCCAAGTTTCTAAATTTGGAAAAACCCCTGGTCACTCGGAAGTACCGTCGCATCCCGTGGTCGCAATAAAACATTACAACTTGAGTGTAATAAACGGGCGGCTAGGGCCTCTTGCACAGCGTTCTCGTATACAGAAAACTACACGTGACATTGACAGGACGCCATGTATATTTCCGTTGGTATTTTCTAAAGTTGAACAATTATTGGTTCGTCTCCAACGCGTAAATCTGGCAATACTGTAATTTCATACGCATACGAATCAGTGATTCGTATAATGCTCCAGAATACCGTTATCGTATGTGAACGATTCGTACACGAAACACGCCATACGAAAGTGTTCGTATACGACTAAATTCACACGAAACTCGAGAATAGACCCCCAGGCTCCCCCGCGTCGTTATCTTACAACTGGGAGAACCCCGGGGTGGACCACCTGGCCCCCGGGTTCAGCAATGCGCTTGGTGAAGATACGTCTGTGGCGGGGACTTACTCCGCTGCGGCGTCTACCGGCGTCAGGGTGCGCGAGGACGTGTTCTTTGTGCAGCCTGTCGTCCAGCTAGAGAGGGTGGAGGGACGGGAGCTCCGCTCCGGTCGCTTCCTGGCAGCGGCGGTCGCGTCCGACGGCAGCGCTGACTCTGACGGGTCAGTCAGCTCGGTGTGGTCGGCGAGCTCCCTCCAGTCCTCGTTAAAGAGAAAGCGAGGTCGACCCCCTACCACAGGGGATTATGTCGGTCTCGCCGATGCGAAGCGTAAGCTCAGTGAGCAGAAGCTTCGCGAGAGGGAGATGGACCTGGTGATGGACGTCGCAGACCTATTAGTGTCCTCCGTCCGTATCTCCAGGTCCTGCAAGCCCCTCAAGGGCGAAGAGGACCTGGCGGCGGAGATACGCTACGCGCCGACCGCCGAACTGGGCTCTCGTATTTTCGAGAGTTCGGAGGCGGTCCTGAGGGTGGCCAAATGCTCCAACAACCTCTAGGGGCCGATGGTGCGTCAGCTGCGGGTGGCAGCGGTCACTATCAGACACGCTGCCATCGAGCAGGCAAATCGAGTCAAAACCTCGGCCCGGGAGGTGGAGTTGCAGAGGACGGTGGCGGAGCTCAGGGCCCACGTGACCGAGCTGGAGGTTCGGCTGGCGCGGGGCCCGGACGCTGCTGCCCGGGTGCCGACGCCCCGTCGATCCAAGATGGAGGTGCGCCTCGAGGCGCGGTCTCGTCGGTGGCCGCCGCGGAGTGTGCTCCTCCCCGGATACCGTGGGTCGCACCGATCCCGCCTGCGAGGGACCCTGGCCCCTCAAGAGTGCGGAGTCGCCGCGGGACGGGGACGGACAGGGAGCGGCCGGCAAGGAAGCGGAATAAGAAGAAGAATGGCGGGAAGAAGAAAGCGGGTGGCGGCGCTGCCCCACCTGCTGCTGCCTTGCCGGGCCGGGACCGGCCCCGTGCCGCGCCTGCCCCGGCTCCGTCCCGGGCGAAACCTTCAGCCGCGCCTGTAGCGCCCTCCGTGCCCCGTCCGGCACCTGAGACCTGGTCGAAGGTGCTCGGACGCAAGGAGAGGCGGCGCGTTCTCGCTCGCGCGTGGCGCAGCCGGCTGGCGTTCCGACCGATCGGCGTGTTCGTCCGCCGCGTGCGCCGAAGAGGGCGGCGGTATCACTTACCGTCGCCCCGGGCAGTGCCATGACCTACTCCGAGGTCATGGCGAAGGCGGTCGCCAGCGTGCGTTTGCAGGATGTCGGCGTCACCGGCGTCCGGTACCGCAAAGGGCAGACTGGGTCTTCCATCTTGGAGATCCCGGGCCCGGACAGCGCTGCTGGGGCGGACCGCCTGGCCGGTCGCCTGCGGAGCTGTTCGCCGGCACGGACGTAAGGGTGTCCAGGCTTATTAAGACCGCCGAGGCGCGGGTTAGCGGCCTTGGACGAGTACGTCACGGCTGGCGGCGGCCTTGGACGAGTACGTCACGGCTGGCGGCGGCAGTTGCCGGCGTCACCGGGTGCCGGGTGGACGATGTCCACACCGGCATCGTCCGGTTGTCCGGGTTCAGGCTCGGTGCTGTCTGGCTGCGCTGCCCGGCGGCTCCCATGAGGACCCTCCTGGCTACTGGCCGCCTACTCGTAGGCTGGACGTCGGCCAGGGGTCCGGAGGATCTGGGGCGTCCACAGTGGTGGCTCTGGCCCACTGTGGATCCGTTCTCTCTATTTGAGGGATGTCCCAGGTCTAAAACCCTCTCTCCCCACCTTCTCGTGGTGGACCCTGAGGGCGAACGTAGTTGTGCGCCGCTAACGGGGAGAGGGGTACGCGGCGGGAAGTAACTCCTGTGATGTGTGAGGCGATGCCAGCGGGTTCTTCGGATCCTGGCAGGCCCTCCCAAGCCGGTAAGGCTCACACTGAGTAGGTGAAAACCGCTGTACAGGGACGAGGAGAGGTCGTTCCCTGGCGGTGACCCTCTGGGAGTGCTCCCCTCGTGGGTAGGGTTTGCTTTCGGTCGCCGTAGCGACGCCCGGGATCAGGAGGCAGCCCCTTCAGGACCCCGACCGGGTAGTGCGCGGTGAGGTGCAGGTGTCGGAGCCTGCATCTGCTACGGGCGGGTCCCCCCTGTGCGGAATTCCCGGGATGGGGGGGGGGGGGGGACGTATAGGACGGGCCCCGGGGAACTGGGGTAGGGGGACCTGTCTTTCGTTAGGCAGGCCCCCCGAGGGTACACCCGTTCTCGTCCTGCGGCCCGCCCCACCGCGCACGATGCGCTGGTAAACCTTAAAACATGGATCATTTAAAAAATATAAGAAGCGTTGTAGCCGGGTCGTCCGGTGAGTACAGGGGTGGAGAGACCGGGGTGGTGGATGTTCTTGGACCATCCAGGTCTGGGACATCGAGCGGGGCACGCGAGTGCTTCGTGGTGTTAGAGGGGCTGCCGCGCCCGGAAGCGGTCGCGGAGGAAGGCGCGTCAACGAAGCTCTGCTCTAGGGCATCGTCGACACGCGGGCTGAGGGCTGCTGGTTCGTCAGCTTCGCGGGCAGGCTCTAGGGCTGGTTGGCCATTCGCCGGCCTTGCTCCGGTCTGCCCGCGGGCAGGCTCCCGGCTGGGCGATGCTGAGGACGATGACGTCTCCGTGACGTCCATGTCCTCGGTATCTTGCGCCGGGGTCAAGCGCCGGGTTGGTATGCATCGGCCCGCGTCGCCCCCGATGACTCGGGCGTCGGCCAAACGAGCCCGAGGTAATGATGCCTCGCCCTCTGTGGACATCGACGGTCCGCCTGCCGCCCTGTGGGACAGGGTGCTGGCGGAGAACCGAGCCCTCAGGGGGGAGAACGCTTCCCTCCGGCGGGATGTCGAGGGTCTCCAGGAGGTGGTTTCCCTCCCCCCACCCACGCAGCCGTCTGAGAGAGGTCCTGTGCCGGCCTAGAAATGGCGCACAGGGCTTCCCTCGGTGTATTGCAGGCCAACCTGAACCACTGCCGCCGGGCACAGGACCTTATGGTCCACTGCCTGGCGGAGTGTTGGGTTGGCCTAGCGGTAGCTACGGAGCCGTACCAAGTCCCCGACCATCCACACTGGTTCGGGGACGAGGACGGCCTCGTGGCGGTGTGGTGCCGCCGCCACTCGGCGATCGTCCCCCCCTGCACCGTGGTCGAACGGGGCAGGGGGATGATTTTGGTAAAATGGGGAAGGTTCCTAGTCGCTGGATGCTACAATTCTCCCAACTGTGGCTCCGCAGAATTCGGGAGGTATTTGGACCGGCTTGGGGCTTTGGTAGCCCCCTACATGACCGGTTCGGTGCTTGTCCTGGGGGACCTCAATGCAAGGTCTACCGCATGGGGTAACCCAGGAACCAATTCCCGCGGCGGAGTCCTACAGGATTGGCAACGTACCAACGTGCGTGAGGTGGAACGGCTGGTCCATCGTGGACGTATCGTTTGCGTCAGCCGCCGCCTCACGCTGGGTGTCTAACTGGCGGGTCTGGGAGGGTGAAACGTTGTCGGACCACAGCTACGTCCTTATGGACGTGGGGAACCGCCAGCGAACGCCCCCCTCCGACGTAGCATCCCTTCAGCGACAAGATGGGCGCTGAAGCGACTAGACGAGGACTTACTGAGGGCCGTGATTATCGGCTCCGCCTGGAAGTCTGCGTACTGGTAGACGGGCGAGGTTGCCGACCTCAGAAGAACGGCCGGCCGCGCCCGTCGCTAGTATACCCGTGCTCGGCGCCGCCATTTCTTAGGCGGTGACACGAAGTGGAGAGTCGCCGAACTGTACGGGGTGTACAGGTCGGCGACTGTGGCTCGCAAGCGCGCGATAGCCGCAGCCAAGGCCAGAGCGTGGGACGAGCTCCTGCTCACCCTCCGTGACGATCCGTGGGGGCGCCCATACAAGGTGGTGCTTGGGAAGCTCCGCCCTTGGGCGTCCCCTGTCACGGAGAGGTTAGACCCGGATACCCTCTTCCCCCCTTCCCCCTCAACGATGGGGGAGAGGGTGGGTTGGAACGCGCCCCGAGTTCGACTATTGAATGGTCGGATGAATTTCGGGTCACGGAGTCTGAGCTGTCCCGAGCTATCGGGGGGCTCCGGGCTAGGAGCAAGAAAGCTCCCGGCCCGGATGAAGTACCCGTAGCCTGCTAGCTTTGGCCTTGGGAGTCCTCGGCCCGGCGTACAGAAGCGTCTTGGACGCTAACCTGAGCCGGGGAACCTTCCCCACAGTGTGGAAAAAGGCTGGTTCTCCTCCAGAAAGGTGGAAAATCCGCAGAGTCTCCCTCTGCGTACCGGCCGGTGTGTCTTCTCGACGAGGCGGGCAAACTGTTCGAAAGAATCATAGCTGCCCGCCTCCTCGAGCACCTGTCGCGCGGTGGTCCCGACCTCAGCGACAGCCAGTATGGCTTCCGGAGGGGGCGCTCGACGATTGACGCGTTAGAGTGTCTTCGCCTCCTCCGGGATGGGGCTGTGGCTCGGGGCAGGGTGTTGATCGCTGTTTTATTGGATATATCCAATGCTTTCAATGCCCTGCTCTGGAAGGAGATAGTAGGGGCGTTGGAATATTTCCAGGTGCCCCCCTATCAGGGAGCGTGAGGGCTGGAAGGGACTCGTCCGGGCATCGCCTGGTCGAGAACCCCGATGGATCTGATGTTCCACCAATATCCGTCCGAGCTTGCTCGGACAGTGAGGGGAACTTCGGAGAAGTTGGGGGCCCGACTGGCCCAAGTCCACTCATCGCATCTCCACGTGGTGCTCCTGGGCCTCCGCATCAGTAGTCGAGACTCGCTTGCGAGGACCGATTTGCTGAATGCGGAGGGCGAACGCGATGAGTTGGCAAGGTGAGGAGTGGTCGTTCCCGCGCGGTGGCCCACTGGGAGTACTCCCCCCTGTGCGCTGGCTTTGCTTCTGCTGGCCTCAGGGGGGTCGGGGCAGTGCAGAGCGGGCGCTCTGATGGGCCATATTGGGGCGCTTATTAATGCGGAATTCGCAGCGATACGCGGGGAGCTCCATCCGGTCCTCCGAATGTTCCCCGGATTCCGTGAGGGTGGGGTCCCTTAAGATCCGCCCCTCCGGAATAAGGGTGGGGTGGTCCGCAGCCCGGGTGGTGGTGCTGGCCGCGAGACCGCTGCAGTGCTACCGCTGCCTTGCCGTAGGGCACGTTCGGAAGCGGTGCACTGCGACCGTTGATAGGAGCGGCCAGTGCTACCGTTGTGGAGACCCCACCCACAAAGCGGCTAATTGTTCGAGGGCCCCCAATTGCGTGGTTTGCACTTCGCTTGGGAGGCCCTCGAACCATAAGGCGGGGAGCAAGGTGTGCTCCCCGCCGCCCAAAAAGAAAGGTGCTGTGGAGGTGGGGGGTGTGGCCCCGCCCCCTAAGACTAAGGAGAGGGTAGGTGGGGCGGCTGTATCGGCCCCGCCAGCCCTCATTCCAGTTAGAATGGAGGTAGAGGCCTGCCCGGCTGTAATACCGGGACAGGCCTTAGAGGGGGGACTTGAGTAGGCGCATTCACGCCTGCCAAGTCTCCCCTAATGTTACTGCAGGCCAACCTTAACAATTGCCGCCGGGCGCAGGACCTTTTCGTCCAATGCCTGGCAGAGTGGCAGGTTGGCCTAGCGGTGGCCGCGGAGCCCTATCGAGTCCCTGAACATCCACACTGGTTCGGGGACGAGGCGGGCTCCGTGGCGATGTGGTGCCGAGTGGGTCGTGGTGTGCCCCCCTGTTCCGTGGTCGAACGGGGCAGGGGTACGATCTTGGTAAGATGGGGAAGGTTTTTGGTCGTTGGGTGATATTGTTCACCAAACAGTGGCTCCGCCGAATTCGAGAGGTATTTGGACCGGCTGGGTGCTATGATGGCCCCGCATTTAGCCGGTCTGGTGCTGGTTCTGGGCGATCTCAACGCTCGATCTACGGATTGGGGGAACCCCAGAACCGGACCTCGCGGCGGAGCCCTAGAAACTTGGCTGGAGGGGCACGGACTACTGGTGTTGAACCGGGGGTCCGTCCCAACATGCGTGAGGTGGAACGGGTGGTCAATCGTGGATATAACGTTGGCCACCCCAGCCGCTTCGCGCCGGGTGTCTAATTGGCGGGTGTGGGGAGGGGAAACGCTCTCCGACCACTGCTATATCCTGATGGATGTGGCGGTGGTCTCAGAACCGCCATTGGACACGCCCCTCCGTAGTGGCACCCGTCCAGCGCCCAGATGGGCGCTGAAACGACTGGACGAGGACCTATCGAGGGCCGTTATTATCGGTATTGCCTGGCCAAGGGCCAGGGAGCGCGGAGCGGAAGAGGGGGCCGAATGGATCCGGAGCACGTTGCAAATGATTTGCGATGTGGCGATGCCCCGGATCTGGAATCGTCCCCAGAAAAGAAGTGTGTACTGGTGGTCGGGCGAGTTGACCGAGCTCCATAGGGAGGCCGGCCGTGCCCGACGCCGGTACACCCGCGCTCGTCGCCGCCATTTTCATAGTGGCGACCAGGAACCGATGGTCGCCGACTTGTACGAGGTGTACAGGTCGGCGGCTGAGGCCCTCAAGCGGGGTATTGCCTCGGCCAAGGCTGTAGCCTGGGACGCTCTCCTGTCAACCGTGACGAGGGATCCGTGAGGGCGCCCTTATAAGGTCGTGCTCAATAAACTTCGACCTTGGGCGCCCCCTATAACGGAGCAGCTGGATCCGGAGCTCTTGGGACGTGTCGTCTCCACGTTATTCCCCCCCGATGATTCGGGGTGGGCGGAACGACGCGTCCACCGGCTCAGACCGTTGAATGGTCGGAGGAGCTCCGGGTCAGCCACGGAGAGCTATCCCTGGCCATCCGGGCGCTCCAGGACAAAGGCGCCTGGTCCAGATGGAGTGCCTGGAAAAATTATGGCCTTGGCCGTGGGCGAGGTCCTCGCCCCGGCGTACATGGAGGTGCTAAATGCCTACATGTCCCGGGGAACCTTCCCCAAGGTATGGAAAAAGGCGAGTCTGGTCCTCCTCCGTAAGAAGGGTAAGCCCTCAGAGTCTCCCTCTGCGTACCGGCCGGTGAGTCTCCTCGATGAGGCGGGTAAGTTGTTCGAAAGAATAATTGCCGCCCGCCTCATTGAGCACCTGTCCCAGGGTGGTCCTTATCTCAGCGACGGCCAGTTTGGATTCCGGAGGGGGCGCTCTACAATAGATGCCCTTGAACGTTTGCGCCTCCTCCGCGAAAGAGCCGTCGCTGCGGGCGGGGTGTTGATTGCGGTGTCGTTGGATATTTCTAACGCTTTAAACTCCCTACCCTGGAGGGAGATAGTAGGGGCGCTCGAATATTTCGAGGTGCCCCACTATCTCCGCGAGGTGATTCGGGACTACCTTTGCGACAGGGAGGTCGAGTTTACAGGCCGGTCCGGTAATCGGATGAGAAGCGAGATACACCACGGGGTCCCGCAGGGCTCGGTCCTTGGACCGCTACTGTGGGACCTAGCGTATGACGCGGTGTTGCGGCTATGCGGATGACACTCTGCTTTATGCGGAGGGGGAGAACTGGAGGAGGACCAGGGCACTCGCGGAGACGCCCTGGACTGCGTGGTTGGTCGGATCCGACGGATGGGGTTGGTGGTGGCGGTCGGGACGACCGAGGCGATATGGATGTATGGGTCGCCTCGGGGCCGACTGTCGCCGCCACCCGAGAGTCATCTCCGGATCCGGGTCGGTGAAGCCTATGTCGACGTCAAGCCCAGTAAGCGTTACTTGGGTCTGACGATTGACGGCCGCTGGCGCTTCGAAGATCACTTCGACCTCCTTGCCCCCCGAGTAGAGAAGACAGCGGCTACTCTAGGGCGGCTGCTGCCGAATATCGGGGGGGGGGGGGGGGGGGCAAACGTGAAGGTGCGTCACCTCTACACGGGGATGACGCGGTCTATAGCCTTGTATGGAGCCCCCGTCTGGTCCCGCTCGCTCGGGGGCAGCCGGCGCGGTCTCGCTCTTTTTGAGCGAGTACGGTGCCGGATGTCCTTGCGGGCTATTCGGGGTTACCGCACCGTTTCCGGAGAGGTCGCTGACCTCCTGGCCGGGGTCGCCCTACTTGACTTGGTGGCGGCGGAACGGGTGCGGCTATATCATATAGTTTGCGCCGCCTGCCGACCGCCAGGGGTCGATCTCGGCAGAGAGGAGGCCGAAGAGGTCGAAGAAATGAAGCGTCAGGCCCGGACGAACACGTTCGCCCGGTGGAAGCAGCGCTTGATTGATGCTCCATCGGGTCTTTCAATCGTCCGGGCCATCCTGCCCGTATTTGATACGTGGTGCAGGGTGCAGAGAAAGCTGACCTTCCGCCTCACGCAGGTACTCACCGGTCATGGGTGTTTTGGTGAGTACCTGCATAGAATGGGGCGGAAGCCAACCGCGCAGTGTCACCACTGCGGCGAAGACGTGGACACGGCGCAACATACGCTCGAGGAGTGCCCGGCATGGGCAGAGCAGCGTCGTGTCCTCCGAGCCGCGGTGGGAGGGTATGACCTCTCGCTCGGGACCGTGGTCGACCACATGGTGTCGAGCGACAGGTCGTGGAAGGCGGTGGCCTCCTTCTGTGAGATAGTAATGTCCGAGAAGGAGGCCGCCGAGAGAGCCCGGGAACGGGACCCGGGATCGGCCCGTAGGGTGTAGGCGCGGGGGTGACCTCGCGCCGTAGACCCCCGCCAAATAGGCGGGGAGCTTTGAGCGGGACTCGCCCCCGCGCCAGGTCACGTCCCCTTCGCAAAGGGGGGGAAGGGCCAATAGGCCGAGAAGGCCATCGGACCGGGGTGTGAGCTGACCCCGGTCCATTGAGGGAAGCTATGCTTCCCTCGGGGTGGTCCGGCACCCGCTTATCCCCTTGGATTAGGGTGCCGGCCTCCCCCACAATTTGTCGTGGGGAAGGGGGGTGGGGCGGAGAAAGCCGAGGTGTGCCGGAACACACCTCCGACGGCTCTCTCTTACCGGGAGTAGGCATCATCCTGGCCCGTCCCGGGTGGGCCCTATCGTAGGGGTCTTACGCCTTGGACGGGACACGATGATGCCAGAGAGCTGTAAGTGGACCGAGCGGGGGCTCGGGAAGCTTAAGTCGAAGGCTCTCATGGGATGGGGACACCGGGCCGGTCACTCCACCCAGGGTCTTTTTAGCGTAGGGAAAGCGGGGGCTAACTCCCCCGCATGGGATTTTATGTATAGCGGAGGCTGTCCTGTTGAGTACACACGTGATCCAGGCAGTCTCCATTTAGCTATGAAGTGTGTGTGTGGTTTTAGCGGGTATGCCCAGGGCCGAGTCCCGCATACCCCTGCCTTTCCCCCCGGGAAGGCGGGGCATGCGTAAAGCATTTCCACACATAAATAAAAAAAAAAACGGTGCCCCCCTATCTCCGGGTGATGGTTCGGGACTATCTCCGCGGCAGGGAGGTGGTATTTACCGGCCGGTGCCAGGTTGTGCACACGAGGGAGACGCACCGCGGGATTCCGCAGGGGTCGGTCCTCGGACCGCTTCTGTGGAACCTTGCTTTCGACGCGGTGTTGCGGGTTGCTCTTCCCCCTGACACGGGTCTCATCTGCGGATGACACCCTGATTTATGCAGAGGGGGAGGACTGCAGTGGAACCAGGCATGCTGCTGAGTCCGCCCTAGACTGTGTTGTCGGGAGAATCCGAAGGATTGGACTGACCGTGGCCGCCGCAAAGACCGAGGCAATCTGGCTGTACGGACTGTCTCGGGCGCGGCGGCCGCCTTTAGATCGGGATCTCCGGATTCGCGTCGGGGATACCTCCGTCGACATCAGACCCACCATGAAATACCTGGGTCTGGTCGTCGACGGCCGCTGGCGCTTCAAGGAGCAGTTTGACCTCCTGGTCCCCCGAATGGAGAACTATGGAGGTAGAGGAGGTCGATGTGCAGAAGCGTCAGGCCCGGAGGGATACGTTGGCCCGGTGGAAGCATGAGCTTGCTTCATCGGGCCGTCCGATTGTCTGGGCCATGCTGCCCATATTTGAAACATGGTGCAGGATGCGGGAAAGATTGACCTTCCGCCTCACGCAGGTGCTCTCCGGGCATGGATGCTTCTGAGAGGGCCCACATCTCTCTCCAAAAGGCTTGCAGACGCAGATACACATCGGTGTCCGCCTCCGCTTGGAAATCAAACGGAATGAACCTCGCCAAGACGGTCACCGCCTCATGGGAGATGGTGCGATACCCCCGCGCGATTCTGCTGGCCATGCGGCGCTGCACGCGCCGCAATAGTTGGCAGCCACGCTGACAGGCCACCAGATCGCGCGCCCACACGGGAGACCTATATAGGGCCAATGATCGCACAACTTCCAGGTAGAGGCTGCGGACTCTCTCTTCCGGCCCCCCGAGGTTGGGCAAGAGACGACCCAACAGGGTCGTCACAGCCTCAATTCGGGAGACCAGGCGGTTCAAGTGACCCTCGAACCGCCAGCGGCTGTCCAAGTCGAGGGCCCAGATACTTCATCCGGCCCTCGACCCGGACAGCCGCATCACCCACGCGGATCCAGGTCTGGGGGACCCGCCGCGTCAGAGGTAGCCCATGAAACATGACTACCTCCGTCTTTTGCAGCGAGATCCGAAGCCCCAGAGCCTGGATTCTCGCGACCACGATCGCGGCCGCTAGTTCCGCCAGCCTGTGGACCCTGGTCCCATCCCGACCCACCGCGATGATCAATGTGTCGTCTGCGTAGCAGACCACAAAGACACCGGGTGGGAGGAGCCCGCGCAACACCGAGTCGTACCCAAAGTTCCATAACAGGGGTCCTAAAACGGACCCCTGGGGCACGCCTCGGCTGACCCTCCGACGAATCGGCACCCCGCCTCTGCCAGGGTACTCGATCCACCTGTCCGACAGGTAGTCGGCTAACACGACCCGTAGATATAGAGGCACTCCGTGTTCTCGGAGCGCCTCCCGAATCGTGCCCCAGGGCAGGGTGTTAAATGCGTTGGCGATGTCGAGACTAATCGCCAACGCCACCCCACCCCGGGAGACTGCCCGGCCCGCGAGGGCATAGGCCTCCGCCTGCGCCTATCGCGCCCTCCCTGACCCGTCCGGCACCCGAGACATGGTCGAAGGTGCTCGGACGCAAGGAGAGGCGTGCGGGGGCGGCACGCTCTCGCACTCGCGGGGCGTGGCCGGCTGGAGCTCCGGCCGGGCCGCGGGTTCGTCCGGCGCGTACGCTGAAGACGGCGGCGGTATCCCTCACCGTCGCCCCGGGCAGCGCCATGACCTACTCAGGGGTCATGGCAAAGGCGGTCGCCAGCGTGCGGTTACGGGATGTCGGGGTAACCGGCATCCGGTACCGCAAGGGGCAGACCGGGTCCTCCATTTTGGAGATCCCGGGCCCGGACAGCGCTGCCGGGGCGGACCGCCTGGCCGGTCGCCTGGCGGAGCTGTTTGCCGGCACGGACGTGGGGGTGTCCAGGCCGATTAAATCCGCCGAGGCGCGGGTTAGCGGCCTGGACGAGTCCGTCACGGCCGATGGCGTGGCGGCGGCAGTTGCCGCGGTAACCGGGTGCCCGGTGGACAGGGTCCAAACCGGCATCATCCGGCGTTCCGGGTTCGGGCTGGGCACCGTCTGGCTCCGCTGCCCGGCGGCTGCCATGAGGGTCCTCCTGGCGGCTGGCCGCCTGCTCGTCGGCTGGTCGTCCGCCCGAGTGGAGGCCTTGCCCGCGCGAGCCCTCCGATGCTTCAGGTGCCTGGAGCTCGGGCACGTGCGGCAGAAATGCCCCCTCGAGGCGGACCGCGGGGACCGGTGCTACAGGTGCGCCGGTGCGGACCACCGGGCACGTGACTGCACGGCGCCCATGCGATGCCCGGTCTGTGCTGACCTGGGCAGGCCAGCCGACCACCGGCTTGGGGCCAAAAAATGTGCCCCTCCACCGCCAAAGCAGGGGAGGAGGGCTCGCGTGACGACCCCGAGTTCGGGCGAATCTACGCCGATCAATCGACCGGCGGCAGATGCGCCGGTGCTGGCGCCGGTTGAGGCGCTGCGGGCGAGGTCGCCCGCTGCGATGGAGGGAGGATCCGGCCTGGGGGAGGCCATGGACATGGCCTAAAGTTCATGCCCCCGGTCCGGATCCTCCAAGCCAACCTCAACCACTCGGCCAGGGCGCAGGACTTATTTATCCACTGCCTGGCCGAGTTAGGTGTGGGGTTGGCGGTCGCCGCGGAGCCATACCGCGTCGCCGACCGCCCGAACTGGGTGGCCGACGCGTTGGGCTCCGTGGTGATAGTGGGCAGCGACACCGCGGCCCTCCGCGTGTTCGCCCGCGGCGACGGGTTCGTCGGGGCGGAGTGCGGCGGCCTGGCCCTGATCGGGGTCTACGCCCCTCCGAGTGCTCCCCTCGCGGCGTTCGAGTGGCTGCTGGACGGGATCCGGGACGATGCCCCGGCTGGACCGGTCGCGGACGTCGATCGGGAAGCTGACTGGTTTCGGGAGTCATTGACGGCGGCGTGCGACGCCGCCATGCCCCGAGCCAAGAAGCTCCAGAGGCGGGCCGCATACTGGTGGAGCGACGAGATTGCCGCGTTGCGTGCTACATGCAGCGCGGCGCGACGTCGCTTCACGAGGGCCCGCCGGAGACGGAACCGTGACCCGGCGAGGGAGGTGGCGCTGTATGAGGTCTACCGAGAGGCCACGGTGGACCTCCAGCGTGCCATCAGGAGGGCCAAGGCGAGCGCCTGGGGAGAGCTCCTCGGGACTCTGGACAAGGATCCATGGGGGCGGCCCTACCGCATTGTGCTGGGCCGCATGCGCCCGGCCGCCCCCCCTGTCACGGAGTCCTTCGACCCCCCCGTTCTGGAGCGTGTCGTGGATATCCTCTTTCCGGTAGATCCGGAGGAAGGTCCGCGGCCGCTCCTGCCGGCGGAGGCCAGTAACTGGTCCGCCGGCCTGGGGGTCACCGAGGGGGAGTTCGGGATGGCCGTCGGGCGAATGGTGGCCAGGAATACGGCACCGGGGCCCGACGGCATCCCTGGTCGGGCGCTCGCTTTGGCGCTGCGCGTCCTGGGTCCCCGGCTCAGGCGGCTGTTCGACGGCTGCCTAGAGTCGGGGCGGGTTCCGCTGGCCTGGAAGCAGGCCCGGATGGTCCTTATCCCGAAAAAGGGAAAGCCTGCGGATTCGCCCTCCGCTTATCGGCCGATCTGCCTCCTCGACGAGGCGGGCAAGCTCTTCGAGCGTGTGCTCGCTGCCCGCCTGTCGGGGGGCCTGTCCGACGGGAGTATGCAGTTGACTGACTGCCAATACGGTTTCCGC
Organism: Hylaeus volcanicus; assembly: GCF_026283585.1. Taxonomy (NCBI): domain Eukaryota; kingdom Metazoa; phylum Arthropoda; class Insecta; order Hymenoptera; family Colletidae; genus Hylaeus; species Hylaeus volcanicus. The sequence goes on from NC_071979.1 coordinate 1,075,769, forward strand.
GAGGGCCGGTCGACGCTTGACGCGATCGACCACGTCCATGCCCTCGCGGGCCGGGCGGTCTCCCGGGGTGGGGTGGCGTTGGCGATTAGTCTCGATATCGCCAACGAATTTAACACCCTGCCCTGGGGCACGATCCGGGAGGCGCTCCGAGAACACGGAGTGCCTCCATATCTACGGGTCGTGTTAGCCGACTACCTGTCGGACAGGTGGATCGAGTACTCTGGCAGAGGCGGGGTGCCGATGCGTCGGAGGGTCAGTCGAGGCGGGCCCCAGGGGTCCGTTTTAGGACCCCTGTTATGGAACTTTGGGTACGACTCGGTGTTGCGCGGGCTCCTCCCACCCGGTGTCTTTGTGGTCTGCTACGCAGACAACACATTGATCATCGCAGTGGGTCGGGATGGGACCAGGGTCCACCCGCGTAGGGCGGCCCTGCACACGTAGCCGGCGAGCTCAAGATTTAGGCTCGCCGACTGCGAGCAGGGCCGCTGGGTATGGGGGGGGGGGGGGGGCCCCACCCCCCCCCCCCCCCGCTCCTTTGGAACATGCCCGGCGCTTGCGCCGCGGGGGGCCGTTGGCCCCATCGCGGCATATTTCCCTGTGGGTCGGGGAACAGGATACGCCCACAGTAATTCCTGCTTGTCGTAAGAGGCGACTAAAAGGGACAGGCGAGACCGGGGGCTGTGGCACCCGGGGTCAGGTGGGGAGGTATTCACTCCCGGTGCCCCTCCCCAATGCGCCGTGGCCGGCCATCGTGAGGTTTTAGTGGGTATTCCCCTTGATATCAAATCAAGGGACGAGTCCGACACTACCCCCTCCTTATGAGGGGGCGTGCGTAAATGCATTTCCTCACGTTAAAAAAAAAAACAAAAAAAAAACAAAAAAAAAAAAAGGGGGCCAGGTTCCACAGGCTGGCGGAACTAGCGCCCGCGATCGTGGTCGCGAGGATCCAGGCTCTGAGGCTTCGGATCTCGCCGCAAAAGAAGGAGGTAGTCATGTTTCATGGGCTACCTCTGACGCGGCGAGTCCCCCAGACCTGGATCCGCGTGGGTGATGCGGCGAAGTATCTGGGCCTCGATCTGGACGGCCGGTGGCGCTGGGAGGGGCATTTCGATCGCCTGGTCCCCCGAATTGACCCTGTTGGGTCGTCTCCTGCCCAATCTCGGGGGGCCGGAAGAGAGGGTCCGCCGCCTCTACCTGGGGGTCGTGCGATCCATGGCCCTATACGGGTCACCCGTATGGGCGCGTGACCTGGTGGCCTGCCGTCGTGGGCGGCACCTGCTGCGCCGCGTGCAGCGGCATATGGCCATCAGGATCAGGCGTGTGCAAGATCTCCGCCGGAACGGGGGCAATCCGCAGGACGAGGCAAAGGTGGCAGCTCGCCCGCGAAAAGTGGCGGCGCCAGCTCCTGGAGAGCGGCGCCGCCCGAAAGAGGACGGTAGCGGCGGTCCTGCCGAGCTTCGATGCTTAGCTGGACCGCCGACACGGGCGACTCACCTACCGGCTCACGCAGGTGCTCACCGGACATGGTTGTTTCGGTGAGTACCTGCACAAGGTGGGGGCGGAGAGGTCGCCCGCGTGCCACCAGTGCGGCGCGGAGCTGGACTCCGCGCAGCACTTGCTGGAGGAGTGCCCGGCCTTCTCGCGAGAGAGGCGGGCACTCCGCCCAGCTATCGGGAGCGCACCGATCCCGCTCGCATAGAGAGGAGGAGGTTGAGGCGGGCCAGGCGACGACGGCTAGTTGCCGCCCCTGCCGCAGGGGGGACTGGTCCCCCCCCCCCCGTAAACCCTCACCCTCACCCTCCTCAAAAAGGTATAAGGTAGATCGTTCTTATGCATTCCGTTCGTTCAATGCGTTCGGAGGCATTCCTCTGGGTTGCCTCGGTTGAGTGCCCGTCTCCTACACTCCGAGCAGCGGACCGCCGTGTGCGCCAGACGACCTTCTTGCACCAGCTGGTGTACGTGCGTCGGTGTATAATTCCTCGCCTTCCCTTCTGAAAAGGCCCAATGGCACCCGTCGCAGACAATGGTGTCATCCGAAGCTACCCAGGACTGACTCTGGATACACTCCCTCCGCTTAAGGTTGGCCAGGGTAAAAGGCGTGAGCAGCCTCTCTGATGGGGTGACCAGCGGAGGCATTTGTGTGTCGTCGAACACGGGTAAAGTAGCTGTTTAAGATATAAAGAAGGGAAAAGAAACTTAGTTAATTATGGGTTATTACTAGGGCAGCGTTGTTCTCGTTGTTCTTTAATTATGTGGTTTTTTTAAGATACATGCCATTCAGATAACCCATCTTCTTCTTTTATTTATTATTTGTTCACATGGTAAATTATGTTGAGGAGAAAAAAGTTTTTGATGATGACTCGAAAGGGGCCGTGCGACAGTTTATATAGCGGGTGATTTGGGTATAAGTGGGGAAGAATATGTGGCTTCTGATTGGATTTGCTTTACCTGTTGCCTTTAGAAAAAATGTGCTTGCGTTGTCTTTCCCGATGGCACTGCTGCGATTGCGGGACGTGTACTTGGAATTTCGGTAATACATAGTGGAGGTGAGATCGTTGGCCTTATACCCGGTGTTCTTGCTCGTGTTTGTTCCCTTATTGTCATTTCTATTTCTTCTTTTGGTTTTCTACTAGGTTTGAATCTTTTTCCGCAAATGTGTTTAGAATTACATTTAGTAATCCATAATATTCCTATTACAATGACCAGCACCCCTATTGTAGCACCCCCGTAGGTCGTATAAGTTGTTAACCGCTCAGTACGGTGGTGCGTTGCCAGATCTTGGGCCTGGCGTTCGATTTCTTTTAGTGCGATGATATGTTCGTTTGCTTTATCTTGTGACAGTCCTATAGATGTATCTTGTGCCTGGTAGTCAGATATTATTTTTACATGGTGCGGTGTCAAATCTAGTATTAATTGTGTTATGTTTAAGGTTAGTTTCGTTCAAAAATTGTCCAGCTTGCTCATCTGATAATGTGGTAATAATTAGTCCAAATGCCTCATCATTTTTAGTTTCCCATTTCTGCCTCGTCCTCGTGGCTGCATCTTCAACGTCTACATTTACTGATTCCGGCGGCTCTTCATTTTCTATTACTTCCTTATAGAGCTTTCTTGATCAAAGTATCGATCTTACTTTTAGTGGCCACACATAATAATTTCGTTCGTTCAACGGTTCTACATGTCTACCGTACAAGCTCGACTCAGCCATTGCATTTATTATTCCCACGTACTTTTTCTAACCTCACTTCCACCACGTGCTATCTCTAATTTCATTCCACCACGCGCTTTTTTCTAATTTCATTAAACCACGCTCTGCTATCAATTGTATTCTCCCAACATCAGGTGACAGCGTTTACACATATTCTGATTGATATATATATATATATATGACTTAAAATATAAGGGGTGAGTGTCTATGTGTCACGGCTAGCCTAAGTATTCGGGGAAGGGGGGGGGGGGGTCCTTGGTCCTTGTACCGCTATGCACGGTTGTACTGCCAACTCCGACCAAGGTATCCTGGCTATTGTGCCAGAACATTCGAGGCACTCCTCGGGGTTGCCCCGGTTTAGTGCTCGTCTCTTGCATTGGGAGCATGAGGCCGCCGCGTGGGCTCTGCGGCCCTCTATCACCAGCTGATGAATATAGGCTGGTTCGTATTTTGTGGCTTCCCCTTCGGGAAGTGCCCAATGGCATCCGTCGCAAATCGTAGTGCCATTCCGTGCTACCCAGGAGTGTCCTTGTATACACTCCCTTTTCCTGATCTGACTTAGGATGGGTTCTGGCAGCACCCTTTCTGCCGGGGTGGCCAGACGCGGCATTCGCGTATCGTCGAATATTAGCAGGGTAGCTGTTCGAGATTGAAGAGAAAAGAAGAGAAAAAAAAATTAAAACTTTTGCTAATTACGGATTGTTACTCGAGGAGAGTTGCTCTCGTTGTCTATGAATTATATGATTTCACAATACATACCGTTTTTCTGTCTTTGATAGTCCATTTTTCTTTAGATGTTTTTTTTCCGTGCGTGTTTTCGTTTAAATGGTTTGACTGTTAATGACTTTTGAGCGGTAATCCAGGAATTTATGTAGTGATTGATTTTGGTATAAATGGGGGTAGAATGTGTGGTTTCCGAGCGAATTTGCTTTACCTGTTGCTTTAGAAAAAATGTGCTTGCGCGGCTGGTTTCGGTGACTCTTCCGCGATTGCCGGGCATATGCTTGGAATTTCGGTAATGCACAGTGGAGAGGAGATTGTTGGCCTTATACCCAGTGTTCCGATTTTTCCCGCTCGTGTTTATTCTCTTGTTCTCATTTCTATTTCTTTTCTAGGTTTAGATCTTCTTTCGCAAATGTGTTTGCAATTTCTTTTAGTAATCCATAATATTCCAATTAAAATGATCAACACCCCTACTGTAGCACCCCCGTAAATCATATATGTTGTTAACCGTTGAGTACGGTGATGCGTTGCCAGATCTTGGGCCTGGCGTTCTATTTCTGTTAGCGCTATAGATTTTTCGTTTGCTTTGTCATGTAACATTCCTATTGGTATGTTGTGTAATTGGTAGTCGGATATTATTTTTACGTGATGGAATGTTATTTGTGGTATCAATTGTGTTATGTTTAATTTGAAAAGTGGCTTAAACGTTAAAGTCATTCGAAGTGTTGTTGTTTCTGATGCGATAAGTCTTAAGTTGTCGATTTGTGCCTGGCAGTTCTTTTTCAGTTTCAAAATTCCGGAGCCCTGTACTAGTTCATACCCTGCTGCGCGATGATTGCATTTAATTTTCACTGGCGTAGTCTCCCTGACAGAGTACAACCACGTGTTTGGAGTTGAAAGGTGGTTAGTGATCGTATGAGTTGATTTTAAAGATCTGACGTTACATTTTTTCCATTCTATGGTTTGTGTTTGTGTTAAGATATTGGTTTCGCAAATCGGTGCTTCTTCTAGATTGTATAATGGTAATGTGAGTTGGCTAACATATTTATCGGGATGAATCTTGCATCCTTGCATAAAATTTTTCGTGGGCAGGAAGTATTCCTGGTGGATCCTATTAATTGCCAGGAATGGTGTTTGTGGGACTACGACCATGTCAGTAGATATTGTGAGATATAGGTTGAAAGGAAAGACATGGGTGTAAATGATAAAGGTTAAAAGGTGTTTTGTCCACCAGAGGAATTTCTACTGATATTACTATTCTTCCATTCGAATAGACGGTGTTGATTGCAATTATTTTATAAAATTCCTCTGAATATAATTCCGTTAAAGATAGAGGGAATTCGTATGGTGTTGACTGATTTATCTGGGTGCACGTAGTTGCGAGTTGGCCGGGTGATAGTATTGCGGGGTGCAATATTCCTAATTTAGCAAACATTATTGCGTCTGTCAGTATTTGTAAAGCGTGAAGATATTCATCTACGTGTCTTGCTAATAGATTTGTCCAAGATATTGCGGGCATTTCTATCTCCATGTCTGCCTCGACTTCGTTGAGTTTCCGTAATCCTGTAGCTATTTCCTTTATTCTATTGCTCATTCTCAAGGATGAATTCCTGAGATTTAGTAAATCTTGATGAATGCCTTGAAATTCTGATTTGACAATGTGTGTCTGATTACCCAGTAATTGTGATAAATGCGTTTGATCCCTGTAAATTTGATCTATTTCCTGATTGTAATATTTTGCGTCGCCCTCCGTAAGTGTTCTAAAAAGAGCGTTGCTAATTGTACCAATAAATCCTAGTGGTGTCGATCTTCGTGACTTGTAGTTACGGGTTTTGGCAGACTATAACGTAAGAGTTGTTCGTACCGATATGCGTCTATTAATTTCTGTCCCATCTGTATTCTAAATGCATCTACTGGGCAATTCTCCCAGTTATGAGTGTTACAAATCGTTTTGATTTTCTCTACTTGCGGTTGTATGTGTGGTCTTGTGTCGAGTATGTCTTGTATATCTAAGGCGGTTGTTATTTTCCATTTGGCATGAAAGATTCGGAGTGCCCGTAGCTCCTTATAATATAGGCCTGGATTGTTTTTTAATGGTAAAATCTCATAGTCTTCTTCGATTTCGTTGGCCGTACTAAAAGTCCACAGGATATAGCAAAGCATTAACATGATTTGCGTAGTCGACATTTTGCTGTTGAGAAAAAAACTTAAGTAAAATTCCATGCCGATATTGTCTCGTGTTATGAGAAATTGCTAATTGAGTATATAGTTTAGTGATAAGCGTGCCGATGGAATTTGCCGTCAGCTATTTTGCATCGTTGGCTCGGTCGATTTGCGGGTCGACGATTGCGATTTGAAGAATTTGCTGATCGATTGGGGGTATGAAGGACTTTATGTCATTTAAACCGTTGTTCGATTTCGTTATTTGTATTTTAAAAAAACTTTCTTATTGGTGCCGATTTTATTATTAACAAGATTTTGAAAGAGAATTTTAACTTATTGGCATCAATTTTGTTATTTGTCTTTGATAAGAGGAAAAAAAAAGATTTTTAATTTTGTCAGTTATTGTTAACCGATATCAATTACCCTCAAGGCGGTTTTTCCTTGGTATAAGCATGCTTTAATTTGTCGAAGTGTTTCATGAATTTCTGACCGTTTCCCTTCATTAGAATCGCATTATTCTGTTCCGTTGTTTCGCAAATTTTGAAAGGTCCCTCATATTGGGAATCGAACTTTCTTACTCGTGGTTCTTTTAACACATAGACAAGATCATTTGGCTTGAAATTAACTTCGTTGCTTTTGCGATCGTAATATAATTTTGAACGTAATTTTTTTTCCTCTATATTTTTCTGTGTCATCGACCGAATTTCATCTAGGCGTTGAACCAAATTTTGTACGTGTGAGGGATATGTTGCAATTTCGTCGTGAGACAGCGGCGTTAATTGATCCCTGTACGAATTTTGATAGTTGACATTGAATAGTTAAAATATGCCGATTTCCAGTAGGGGTCATAGGGAGAGGACCAACAGTGTCGAGAGCCACCTTGTCGAACGGTTTGGCTGGTGTATCCGTTATAAGCATTGGTTCACGAGTTTTTATGCGAACAAGCTTTTGTTCTTGGCAACTGCGACAGTTTCGTATGAAGTTTTCAATGTCCCGACGCATTCGCGGCCACTCGAAGTGACTTCGTATTCGCTGATATGTTTTTGTTACTCCTTTATGTCCCCCTATTAAACTTTCGTGATAATATCGCATGATATCCTCGCGTTGATCTTCCCCGGGCACTTTAATTTTCCCTGTACATACTGTAATTTTTATTGGTATATTCCAGAATATTTCTTCTAAATGTAATTTAAGGATATTCGCGTTGAAACGGTGTAAGGTTTCGCCGTGCGCTGCTATTCGGAACGAGGTAATGCGCTCTTTCTCTATCGTAGTTCGGTGAACGGTTAGCAAGCGTTCTAATTTTGATTCGTTTATCTCGTGGAAGAAGCTTTTTGTTCCGATGACGTTAAGGATTTTCCCTTGTTCGTGAGGAACAATTATTACTTGTCTTTCTATTAGATCTTTCGTTAATAGGCTCGCTTCCTGAAGTAACCCGAGTGCTTTGAAAGTTGTACTTATTTGACTGGTTAATATACAATCGGCTGGTATAAAATGGACATAATTATCTGAAATAGATGTAAGGGTTGATTCCGAAATGGTTACTTCGCATTTTGCTTGTGGTCGTGATCTTGGTCCTTGTTTCGGAAGGTGGTCATGGCTTGAATAGCCAAAAGTTTCTGATGTAGCTAGTGTTTTTATTTTATCTATAAATTTGTCGAATTCGGACGTTAACTCTGCTGAAGACGATTCCTGATGTATTTTCATTGTATCAGACTTGGAATTCTTTCCATTCATGAGTGTACTAGTATTTGGCATGATCATCGTTGATTGGGGGACTTTCAATGCTTCCTCAGGTGGAGGCAGCAACCAAGATACGCGTTTCGGTGCTGTAACTAGTTTCTGTGCATCATCCCTGCCTGACCTCATGTTTTCGCCCTGGTTTTCTAGATTTTCCGGCTCCATTTTCTCATCGATACTGTTCAAGAAATCTATCTCTTCCTTAGAGAAGTCCGGACTAAGCCAAATCGGATCGCAGGTTTGAGTTCTTTCGTCTTCGTCGCTCTCGTTTCCGAATTCCACTAGCCGCGTTGCGTTTGTACCCATTAACGTTGAATTTGCTTGCGGTTCGGCAATTTCCAGGTCGTTTTCCGTTTGTGTTATCGCCGAAGGAGGATCGTTATCATTGAATGTTTCTTCTACAATAACAGTTAGTGGTTCTACATAATTAGGTCTCGGTTGTTCTTCCCGCCGCATTTTAACCCGTTGTCCGATTCCTTCTTGATTTGTCTCGGGATCCGTGACATTTTCGGCGGTATCGTCCTTATTTGGAGAAATTGGAAAAGCGTGTGGTACCGGGTTTCGCGATAAAGCGTCTGCGTTTGCGTTTACTCGGCCTGGTTTGTAAACTATTTCATAATCGTAGTCAGCGAGTAATATTCTCCAGCGTGCGAGCCGCGATGTTGGGTCTTTAATCGAAAATAGCCATTGTAATGGGCGGTGATTGGTAACGAGGAAAAATTTCCGTCCATAAATGTACGTCCTAAAATGTTTTACTGCATAAATAATAGCTAGACATTCTTTCTCCGTGGTAGAGTAATTTTGTTCGGCCCGCGTGATTACTTGTGATGCGTATGCGATTGGCGGGTCTTGTCCGATTTTTCCTTGGCTTAGAACTGCACCGACCGCTATATCGGAAGCGTCTGTCGTTATTATAAATGGTTCATCGTAATTTGGGTATTTCAAAACTGGTTCTTTGCATAGGGCTTGTCTTAGGTCTTCGAAGCTTGCCTGATGGCTTTCTGTCCAAGTGAAAGAGGTCTTAATGCTGGTTAAATTCGTAAGTGGTTTTGCGCGTTTTGCCATATCAGGAATGAAGCGTCTATAGTAATTTACCAGTCCTAAAAATGGTTTAAGGCCTTTTCTATTTTTTGGAATTGGAAATTCCGATACTGCTCTGATTTTCTCGGGATTTGGTCGTACTCCATCAGCTGATATTATATGACCTAGATATGCGACTCTCTCCTTGAGAAACTCGGTCTTATCAGTTTGCAAGGTGAGATGGTGTTCGCGGAGTCGGTCAAAGAACCTTCTGAGACGGTGTCCGTGCTCTTCTAGGGTTTCAGAGTATACTACTACGTCGTCCAAGTAAACATACAATTCCTTTCCAATTAACCCTCGGAATGCCTGATTCATTAACCTTTGGAATGTTGCTGGGGCGTTTTTCAATCCGAACGGCATGCGAACATATTCATAGTGTCCTTCTGGTGTGGAAAATGGCGTTTTTCCTTGGTCTTCTGATGCCATTGGAATCTGGTGAAATCCGTTGGCCAAGTCCAATACCGAAAAATATCGAGCTTTTCCTAATCGATCCAATATATCAGAAATGCGTGGAATGGGCAATTTGTCCTCTATTGTTTTTTCGTTCAGTTTCCGAAAGTCAACTACCATGCGCCAGCGTTTATTTTCCGCTAAATCGGCCTTTTGTGGCACTACCCACAGCGGAGAATTATAAGGAGATTTTGATAGAACGATTATTTCTAAATTTTCAAGATTGCTAATTTGTTTTTTTAATTTCTTCCTCTTGAAACGATGTGAACGAGTATTGTCGCGTGAATACAGGAGCAGCGTCGGTTGTGGGAATCGAATGTGTTGCGGTTTCAGTTTTTTCCAGTGGGTCGCCGGGAACAAAGAATCTGTCCGCGTATTTCTCTACTGTCTTTGTAACCAATTTACGTGCTGCGTTGTCTAAATGATCTCATTTCAGTTTGTCCATGATATTATCTAATCGTTCTTCATGAGAAGGGTAGCTAATTTCATATTCTCCCAAATCATATGCTTCGTGTTCAGCGAGCTGTTCTTCGGAGAGTGGTGTAAGAGGACGTGATGGAGGATCTTGTCCAAAATTTTCTTCGGTTTCTTGTTCCAATTCCGGATGTTCTGCGAGGTAGGCTCGAAGGGTTTCTCGTCCCTTTTCGCACAATCGTAAAACGATGTTTATTACTGCTGAATTTGAAAAATGTATCGGATGGATCGGGCGAGTTGTCGTCACTAGTGAATGATGAAAATAAGAAACAGAGGCTTGTTCTTGTAAAAGGTATGAGCTACCTATTAAACCAGATATTCCAGCAGGTAAATTTGTATTTTTAATAACATAAAATAATGCCCAGCTTCCGTTAATTTTGACGCAGGTAACGTTTTCAGAAAAAATTTTCCCTTTTAAGCCTTCAATTTCGATTCGTTCGCGGCTAATGACGGGTGCATCAGGATGGATAGCATTTAACGCTAATATGTTTAATACGGCTCCTGTGTCGATTATGAATTCGCCCTCTCCGGAACCCAATTCCTTCGCCTTGACGCGAATTCGTGGGGAGGGAGCCTCGCGGAGAGAGTCCGCTGGATCTCGTCTTGGAACCTCACGCTCCGGGGGTTGGAGTAGGCTGCGCCCGCTCCGTTGCTGTTTGAGCGGGCGCCGTAGGAGTTTAAATGCTTTGGTTGGCTTTGATTCTCTTCAAACTGTCGACGCGGTGTTCCTTCTCGTTGCATCCTTCGATTTGGTTGCGTTGGTCGCGGCGGTATTTGACTTCGTGACATATTTCTTCTTACATTTGGTGGAGAAAAATTTCGATCATATCTCCTCGCAGGCGAAGCCAGTCTATGGTATGCACGATCTTGATGACGCATCGGTTCATATGACTCGCGTCGTTGAGGTGGCTCTTTCGACCATAGGCTTCGGGTGTTGTAAGGAGAAACCGGACTGGAACGTATATATCGGTCACCGGCTTCGTAGTGGTCATAACTGTCTTTGTAATAGCCTTGACCTATACCGTTTTCTCTGCGCGGCGAACGGTTTGGCTCAGTATAACGCGGGGAATGACATTCTGGGATACTCGTACTCTGTTTCGTCACGAGGTTCGCGCCATTCCATCCTTTCCCTATGATAATCGTAAGGTGTCGGGCCACGCGCCGGGAGCCTATACCCGTAGGTCTCATCCTGAAACGGGGTAGAGGAAAATCGTTCACGGCTCTCGACTTGTAATGCCAGATCAAATGCCTCGTCCAGTGTTTCTGGATTGATCAAGCTTATTTCCGCAGACATTCTTTACGGCAATCCTAAAATGAACGCAGTGCGGCCTAACTGTTCGACCTCTCTTGTATACTGAACAGAGGTCTGTCCGAATATCTCGGCAGCACAGCTTTTCGCGTACCGACATAACCGGCTAACCCTATGAACGAAATCAATTATTTTTTCCTGTGGTAGCATCCTAAGTCTTCTGATTTCTAATGTAAGCTCCTCATACCCGCGACACGGAGCATACCGTTTCCTTAGAAGGACCAGGAGGTCCGTTACGTCGTTACATTCCCTTCGTTCAATGTAGTCCCTTACCGGGTCTGCTAATTTAAATTTTAAGCTCGTTACAAATTTCTCCTCATATCCTGGTGGGATTCGGTATACGACACTTTGTACGGCTCCCATAAATTCTTCCAGGCTTGTGATTCGAGAGTCAAAATGCGGAATAGTATCTAATGCGCGATATACCCTATCCTCTCGTCTCGTTGTCTTAGAACGTCAATAGCGGACGTTTCAAATTCCAACGACCACCTAGTAGAGGATTGCCCTGCCGCCGCATGGTGGGACGAAACGGCTTTCGGCGATCACAAATAGATTTTCGTGAATTCGAAAAATGGAAAAACTGTTTATTTTCATCGATAGAGGATAAATTGCTGTTTAATGTAGTGCAATCCGTTTTTTGATATTTGCTTCCGTTTTGCTGTGGTGCGCATTCAAAGGCAGTTGAAATTCGTCCAAGAAAAACGCTTACGATATTACTCTTAACTTCAATATACGATTCTAAAAAACTTTGCTCAGAAAGGCGACCCTAGTAGCACAAAAACATTGGTTAAATATTTTTTTTAAATATTAAGAAAATATTTTTTTAGCCACTCTGTTTAAGATGAAAAAAATATTTTTCTGAATATTGTATACATATAGACCAAATATAATACGACCGGACGCCGCCTCCAGGCCCGCCTAACCCATCTTCTCTCTTGACGAGCGGTATCGGGAACGCTCGGAGCGTTCCCGATACCGCTCGTCTGCCTCCTTCTGCAATATGACTGCATCGCAGAAGGAGGCTACCGTATTCCACGACCTCTCGCTGTCGATCATGGCAGCAACTACGGCCGGCAGCGAGAGGTCCCCACCAATCTGTATTTGGAGTGCCCGCCTTTGGCCAGCAAAGGACGGACACTCCTCCAACGTGTGTTGGGCCGTGTCCAGCACGGCCCCACACTGATGACACTCGGGCGTCGCCTCCGCACCCACCTTATGCAGGTACTCACCGAAACATCCGTGCCCGGTGAGCCTGCCATGCCCGCGGTCCAGCCGACCATCAAGGTTGGCCAGAACCGCGCCGACAGTGCGCTTGCGGGCAGCGGGGCTGTTTAGCAGCTCCCACCACCACGCATCTCGTGCGCACCGCCGTGTCTGGCGCTTCCATCGTTCGACCGCTTCAGCCGGCGGGTCCTTCCCGCTCCGGCGGTGCTCCCGCTGAAGCCTGAAAACTTCGGCGTCGGCGGCCGCCTGGAGGTCAAAGGGGAGGTATCCCGCCAGGATCAGCGCCGCCTCCGTGGAAATGGTGCGGTAGCCCCTCACCACCCTGATGGCCACCCGCCGCTGTATGCGGCGGAGCATGTGCCGGCTTTGCCGGCACTTGACCAGGGTGTCGGCCCATACGGGACATCCGTATAGGGCCATGGCCCGCACCACTCCAACATAGAGGCGGCGCACCCTCTCTTGCGGCCCCCCGAGATTGGGCATGAGGCGACCAAGCATGGTCGCCACCCTCTCAACCCGGTGGGACAAGCGATCGAAGTGACCTTTGAAGCGCCAGCGGCCATCGATGTCCAGGCCGAGATATTTGATCCGGTCCTGGACATCGATGCAGGCTCCACCTATGCGGATCCGCGCCGGGGGAGGTCGCCGCGACAGAGGCAGCCCGTGAAACCAGACCACCTCCGTCTTCTGCAGCGACACTTCCAACCCCAATGCGCGGATCCGGGCGACGACCGAGGTCACTCCCATCTCGGCGACCCGGCTCGTCCTCGTCTATTTCCTGCCCCCGGCGATAACGAGCGTGTCGTCTGCAAAGCAGACGACCGCCACGCCGGGAGGTAGGGACCCGCCTAGCACGCGGTTGTACCCCACCAACCAAAGAACGGGGCCCGAACAGGACCCCTGGGGTACACCGCGTGTCACCTCCCTCCGGTGCATGCCGTACCGTCCCGGGTACTCCACCCATCTATCCCGCAGGTAGTCGGCGAACACGGCCATCAGGTGAGAAGGCGCTCCAGACTCCCGGAGCGCCTCCCGTATTTTGCCCCAGGGCAGGGTGTTGAACGCGTTGGAGATGTCTAGAGACACCCCCAGCGTCACCCCGCCCCGGGACACGGCCGAGTGCGCAAGGGCCTTGACGTGCTCGATCGCGTCAAGCGTGCCACCGCGAAATCCATACTGGCACTCCGCCAGGCCGAGCTCGCCGACGCGAGACAGATGGGCGGCGAGGCGGGAAGCGAGCACACGCTCTAAAAGCTTCCCCGCCTCGTCCAGCAGGCAAACGGGCCGGTAGGCGGAGGGAGAGTCCGCGAGCTTTCCCTTCTTGGGGACGAGGACGAGCCTAGCCCTCTTCCACTGTCGCGGCACGTGCCCCGACTTCAGGCAGCCGTCCAGCAGCCGCCGGAAGCGGGGCCCGAGGACGCGCAAGGCCATTACCCAGGCCCGGCCGGGAATGCCGTCAGGGCCCGGGGCCGTGTTGCGGGTCCCGAGCTTAGCGACGGCATCGGCGAGCTCCTGTTCGGAAACCCCTACGTTGGCGGACCAGGTAATCGGGTCCGCCTGCTCGGCTGATCCTCGCTCCTCCGGATCGTCCGGAAAGAGTGTATCGACGACCCGCTCGAACACGTCGGGGTCCAGACTCTCCGTGACCGGGGGCGCCCCATAACGATCTAGTAGGGACGGCCCCACGGATCGCGGTCCAGAGAGTCCAGGAGCTCGTTCCAGGCTCGGGCCATCTCACGACTTACCTACTACAACGCAACCTGCTTCCTCACTTACCTATGGACGTCTTCGTTCAAATGATTTATATTTTAGGCTTATATAGTGACTCATATTAATATTCGAACACCTTTTAAAACACAATTCCTTGTTTTGAAATTGGTCTAAATGATTTGAATTTTTTTGTTGAGAAGCTAGAAGAATACTATATACAGGGTGTTCCTAATTTAAGTGTCAAAACTTTAGGAGTACGTAGGGCACCGATAAACTAAGAAAAAAAGTCATTTAGAGATTGCTTGGTTTTGCTCCGTTTTGAAGAATATCGTGAATAAGAATAAAAAAAGTTTGTCTTTCCTCTCATTTATTTACATCTACTTATTTTGTTATCACTTATTTAATGGGGACACTGTTCTAAATGATGACTTCTTGTTGCAATGCATGCATTAGATCTACTAGTTACTGCTGGAGTTGCAGCTTGACATTGCTCTCGAGATATTTGCTGTACTGCAGCCACGATTCGGCTTCTCAGTTATTCTCTCGAGTTGATTGGTATCAACTACATTTTCTACAGTGACGAGCATATAAATAGGGAAAATATTTTGTCAACATATTAACGCGCTGTTCTGCAGTCCTGATTGGTATTTCACCTTTAGTCTTTCCATACTTCAAAAGTACATTTCCTAAGATTTATAATGATGTATAGTTTTAATTACTAATTCCGTTTAATTAATACAAAAAAAGTAGTAGACTTGATATAAGAACATTCTTGGCGAGCAGCTAAATAGGGAAAACTGAGTTTCTTATTTTTGACGCATAATTTGGTAAGTTCGTGTGATTATAAAGTACAAGTAGTAAAACCATGTGTAAAGTGCAGTTAGAATAAAATACGCAATGAAAGACCACGAAAAACACCACCACGATTGGATCGAATGATACACCGTCTTTCAGAAGCGGACCAATTTAAGACTGAGGTTGATATTCATCGTGAAATTTCCACACAAATGGACACAAAAATTAGTGTTCACACGCCGTCTGAATGAATTTGAACTAAGAGGACGCATCGCCCGTAAAAAACCATTTCTTAACCGAAAGAACCGTAAGGCAAGACTAACGTTTCCTAAAAAGCATCTTCTCTGGACAAGAGGAAAATGGGCGAAAGGAATTTTTACTGACGAGTCTAAGTTTAATCGCTTCGGATCAGACGGATTCAGGCTGATAACGATACAAAACACACGTCGCGAAAGGCAAAACGGTTCTTGGAGGAACATAAAGTTGTTGGAGGAACAAAAAGGAGTCATGGTTGGCCTGCTCAGTCGCCGGATTTAAATCCGATAGAGCACCTTTTGGAACGACGTGAATAAAGAAATTAAAACAAAAAAGCCTTCAAATTTAAATGACTTATACGATGTGATAGAAAGAAGCTTGGAAAAGTATTTCAATCGATCGCTGTATTCGTCTAAGTTCTTGAACATTAAAGAAAAAGATGTATTTATCGGCATATATGAATTCATTTTTAAAAATCATATCCTTTCCGAACATTAAGCAAATATACATTTTATATATAAGAAAAACTGTTTTTCCAGAATATTACATAAAGATCTATGCAATGTTTGGAAAAACATATATATAATGTTGCGGTGGGCGTAAAGATGCCGCAATATTGCGAAGTTGCCGCGACGTTGTGAAGTGTGTTCCGAAGAGCGAGCGGAAGCGGATCATCGGGATGTTCCGGTTTCCAAGTGAACCGGCAACTTTCAAATAGGGAGAACGTCGCGAGTCTTACTGTCGTACAGACGTGTTTATTAAACGAGTTATTGTTAAAGTTAATAAACGTTTTGAGTTGTTGTTCTTTTAATAAAAGACGTGTTAGTTATTTAAAATGACTACTCCTCGATGCGGCACCACCCCCCGGTGTAACATTGGTGTCAGAAGTGGGATGGCAACACGTTCTTCTGCCGGGGAAGAGGCTCCTGCGTCGTTGGAAGGGCTGTTCCAGAGTCAGCAGGAGAGCATCTCTTCGCAGTTCCAAGAACAACAGAGGATGTCTGACTCCAGGTGGGAGCAGGAACGAGTGAGGACCGAAGAGAGACAGGCTGCAGAGAGGACAGCTACTTCAACGAGGGAAGCTGCCTTTGAGGGAAGAATCGGTGCCATCGAGAGTCAATACCAGGTGCTATCTTCCAATTTTACACAGTTGTTAGAAAAATTATCGGAGACTCAGTCCCGTGAAAGAGAACACGAGCCTATACCTTCTGCTAGGCTCATGGGCCCTTCACCTTCACAACCGGTACCTCAGGGACAGAATAGAGAAAATCGTAATGTTTCTGATTTGGGTTATACTCTGAAACCCTCGGTTTTCGACGGAGGATCGGACTGGGAAGAATATAAAGTTCAATTCGAAACAATTTCGCGAGCGAATCATTGGGATGGACCAAAGAGAGCTTTGGCTTTGGTTTCATCGTTGGAGGGACCGGCACGAAATGTTTTAACTGCTCTACCTGCTGACAAACGTTACGATTACGAGTCGTTAATTTCGGCTTTAGAATTCCGATATGGAATTAAAAATTTTGCCAATATAAATTATGTAAAGTTCCAAAATTACAAGCAACAGAGGGGGCAGTCTATTTCTGAATTGGCCACAAAGATCGAAAGACTGGCACAGGGCGCGTTTAGTGAGTGTCCCCCAGAAATTAAAGATAAACTTGCGACCTCTCAATTCATTGCCGCGTTGGCCAGTGAGGAGATGAAACGGGCTTTGAGACTCGGTGGTTTTATTTCTCTTCGGGCCACGGTTATCAAGGCCCTCGAAATTGAAGCCGTCGAGTTTGTTACAAATACTGAGGAACGTAATAGACAAAAGCCTAAATTTGCTCTTTATTTTGAGGCAAATTCATGGAAAAGAAAGATTCCTGATGGAGAAGAAAGGATGGAGCGGACGGATGAATCGACGAAGAGGCGACCAACATGTTGGTCATGTGGAGAAATCGGACATCTCCGGCAGGACTGTACTGATCGTCAATCCACGGACGAAAAATGAAAGAAAGAAAATGGGAAGAAGTTGATGTAGAGGGCCCTACGTCGTGTTTTCGTTTACCCCGTCGTACAAAAGATTCGTTGAACGGAAGATTGTTGTCATGTGGAAGGACACATCATTAGATTAAAATCTGATGCTGGTGTTGTACCGAAGTTTTGTTGTCCAGATTGGCTGTCCAAAAATGTTTGGTGGTGACTGCAGCAGAGCACAGGCGAAATGCGGGGCTGTGGAAGTCACGACACCTGGAGACACTTGCGGTCGAAGTGTTTGGTGGTAGCTGCAGCAGGGCATAGAGAAATGCAAAGCTGTGGAGGTCACGACACCTGGAAACACTTGCGGGACAGTACTGAATCATCAAAAAAAAATCTAGGTTTCATGTTCCGTGAAGGAAACGCCAGGGGTAAAAGAAAAAGGGAGCGATGAAGAAAAAGGAAGCGACGAAGGGGGAGGGAGCGTCGAAGGAAAAGGAGCGTAGGAGGAAATGGAAAGGAAATTAAAGGAGTTGGAAAGAGTTGTCGACATCCTCGCCCAAGAAGAGGACTCTTCTTCGCAGAAGGCGAGGGTAGGAATGTCTCCGTTCAGCTGGGAGAATTCCTATCCGGGAAATCCTCAAGAAAGAAACACCCAAGCCTCAAGAGTCAAGAGGAAGGGCGAGGATTAGTCGAGAGGTTACCTCGAACCGGAACATCGGCGCTTTACTGAAGGTTTTTGAGCGGTTTTCCTTGAGCCGATGGACGAATGTCGAGGCGCAAGCTGTCTGGTAAAGGCCGCTCAGGTAAATGTTTTGGCCAGTTACTTTACTTCCTTTTCAGACAGAGGTGTTTGGATACGTGACGGTTCCGAAGTTAAAGGTTAACTGATTTAAATTACCGCGGACGGGACGTCCGCCTTGAAGAGGAGGGAGCAATGTTGCGGCGGTGTGAAGATGCCGCAATATTGCGAAGTTGCTGCGACGTTGTGAAGTGTGTTCCGAAGAGCGAGCGGAAGCGGATCATTGGGATGTTCCGGTTTCCAAGTGTACCGGCAACTTTCAAATAGGGAGAACGTCGCGAGTCTTAAGCGTCGCACAGATTATTCTGACGTAACATGATCCCGCGTCATAAGACGCGTGATATGAAAATCTAACATAGGGTTTTGCATGGCAACGTTCACATTACTCTGACGTGACGTGGGCTGATGCTATTTGACGAAATGTGCGTTCTGACGCGTCAGGTGCACATCAAAACTACTACATTTTTCGTGAACGTTGGAAGACTCGGGTGTTTTCTATGAACCTGTTTTCCATTTTTAAGAGATAAACTAATTTAAAAAACAAAAACTACACTAAAAAGTATAAAATAATTTTTAGTTAATTTATATAAATTTATATGAGCAGCTCTAGATATAATTGTTTATAAAAGTATGAGAAAATGCAGTGAAAAGTATGAAATAATTTCTATTTAAACTGCATTATTGTCAGCTTTTCATGCATTTGATTAGATATAAAATGCAGCATATTAAATACAAAAACATAATTTTTCTTGTACTTGAAATGATTAAACATATTGAAATAATAAATAAAATTATTAAATCTAATCTTAAGGAATTTTAATAAGAAAAATTATTAGTATTATTATTGTTATATACGATCTTTATTTGTACTGTAAAAAAATGTTTAATATCGTTATTAAACGTTAAACAAATCTCGCACGGCTAGGCTGGTTGTTGACAAACTGGACAACTACATGTCTGAAGTAGTTAACATCGCCTACCGCGATACCTCTTCGACATTGCAAAAAAAAAAAAAAAGAGTGTTCCGTCGCAAGGAACATAACATTGAAATTTTGTTGGTACGTTTGGTCTGCAGTCGAGAAAAGGTTGTTTTTGAGATTTAAGGTATTTCGAGTCTTTAGCGTTGAATGGTTTTTAGAATCTCTAATACCCGTTTTGACCTCAATAACCGAAGTGCCATAAACTCAAAATTATCGAAGGATTCATTATTACTGACAAATTCTCATGTTTGACGTGGGCCCACGTAGCCTAACGTCAGCCCACGGTGCCTGACGTGACGTGTTCCCACGTCACGTCACGTCAGAATAATCTGTGCGACCCTTTACTGTCGTACAGACGTGTTTATTAAACGAGTTATTGTTAAAGTTAATAAACGTTTTGAGTGGTTGTTCCTTTAATAAAAGACGTGTTAATTATTTTAAATGACTACTCCTCGATGCGGCACCACCCTCCGGCGCAACATAGTTTCGAATATTAAGAGTACATATCAAATCTCAAATGTACAAAAAATATTGTATTCTTCATATTGAACAAACATTTATTTTACATGTGCAAACATATATTCGGTTGCGAATATTAGATGAATATGTGCTTTATCTACGGAAAAAAATATTCTGTTGCGAATATCAAATGAATATGTATTTTATATTCGTGAAAAAATATTCTGTTGTGAATATCAAATGAATATGTATTTTATATACGAGAAAAAATATTCTGTT